>NC_022014.1:58379018-58447675 GCF_000317375.1 Microtus ochrogaster
TGTGGAGAGTGTAGGGAGGCTATTTCAGTGTGCCATCAAGCACAGCCAGGCGCAGTGTGGAGAGTGTAGGGAGGCTATTTCAGTGTGCCATCAAGGTACCTTTCTTCTCCTGTCCTCTGACTGCCTGAGTCCTCCTGGGAGCTCCTTATTTTTTGGCACATTTTGCCAGGATGATCACACCAAGTCTCAGGAGATTATTAACTATCAACTCCTACATCGCTATACTCTGGATACGGCTCAGGCTTCTCTCCAGGACATCAAAAAGTGGTACAGATAACTGCCTGTTAGACATCAGCACTTGCGTGGTGTAAGAACACCTTGAGTTCAAGGGGTCACGGTCTCACAAACCATCTTAACCCGCAAGCAAGTTCATCGTCTGTTTTAAGCCCTGGGGATTAGCACGTGCACAGAGAAAATTGGAAGAATTGGGAGCTGCGGCAACATCCATAGCTTTCCTTTTACCCCAGAAAGTCTTCTTCAGTCTTCCAAGCGCCTTTAGCTTTCCCATTGAAGTTACCAGCAGACAGAGACAAAACTGTGTATTCACTTGTGCTCACATTTACACACACACACACACACACACACACACACACACACACACACACGTAGTGGCATTTCATTTGTATTTTAGTAAATAAAGCTCGCCTGAAGATAAACGAGAAAAACAGCCCCACTGGTCAGCCTTATTGACCTGGTGGTGGTTACATATACTTTTAATCCCAGTAGCCTCATTAGTTGCCATAGAAACTGAGTGGTACATGCCTTTAATCCCAGTGGTGCACACCTTTAATCCCAGCCCTAAAGAGGGTTATAGGATGGGAGGAGACAGCTCTCCGACACAGTCTCATCCTGAGATTCCTGGAGACAGGATCTCCATTCCAGATTGAGGTTGAGGTAAGAGCTAGTGGCTGTGGGCTTTGCTTTTTGGATCGTCAAGTTGAACCCCAATTTCTCTCCCTGAGTTTTTATTAATTGTGCTTCACACACACATGTACACACACAGAGAGCAGTTTGGGCTTATTTAGCAGATGGCAGGGAATATACATCAGTATGCTTTCTACAATGAAATACACATATTACCATCTTTCTCACAGATTTCCTTGCCATAGACCCACCTGATCTATTCTTTCTATCTTGCTCTTGACAGAAGCAGGCAGCTAACATGCTTCAGGAACGAATTCTAAACACTGAAAGCATTCCTCTGAGGTACATGTCTGCCACTCCAGAAAAATTTCCACAAGCAACCCATGCACTCCTGCTTCTGGGGTTCTTTACAAGCGTTGACCTATCCAGGCTCTTAAGGAAACAGCGGCACAATGAAGTTCTGTCCTGACGGGAGGAGAGAACAGTCATTGCTGTACTGAGTCCCAGGACAACAGATCTATCACCACGCATGAGCCAAGCCATCCCTGAGATCCCAGTTCGGGCCACTAGGTTTGCATGTTTAAACACATTATCTCCCAACACATGCACCCGCTGGTAGTTCCATCTCCCTGTGACACTCCCTACAAACAGAAGCCAACGCAAACGTCCTAAAATGCCTCTAAAGTCTATTTCCCTCTACCACCCCAGCTCTTTCACTCCCACACGTTCAACTAACACAGATTTCTATAAATCCTTAGGACAACCAAACTTCGTTACTTGCGGTCTCTGCATGTGCTTTTGTTGTTTGTTTGCTCTTTTTACTAATTATTCTCTTGCATTCCAGATGATCCATTTCTTCTTTGATGCTCAAGGATAGGCAAGGATATCACAGTTTAGGGGAGGCCACATGTTTCAGGATGGTGTCTCGTCAACTATCCAAACTTTTCCTTTGCTCAGGGTGTATTATACTGTATCTAACTATATGTCTATTATATTGTGCCTCTTCAAATTGCCAAGCTTTGTTAGATGGTATTTTTACCCATTATTTATTGTTTTTCACAAATTACAGTTTTAGTATTATTATTATTATTTCATCATCATTATTATTATAATTATTATCTTGGCTAATATGAAGAAGTAACCCAAAAGGTAGCATTTAAAGTTTTCAGCAATGTATTGCATATGAAATATATCAGGGGAAGGACTTAGGAAAGGGACATTTAAATTATGGACTGGTTTATGTTGTTGAAACATTGGTAGGATCACATTGAAAGACAAAACTTTAAGATGAATAAAGAAAATTAATGGGCATCATTTGTTGAACAGTAATATTGAAAAGTCACGAAGAAAAATATCTTGGAGGCTACCTACGGTAAAAGGGTTGTAATACCATTCCTAAAGGCTGGGCAAATCAAGAAATGCAAGTAGATTGTGTGAGAAAACAAATAAGTTTGTGAATTAAATAGAAATAAAGAAACAGTCACAGGGACATTTGCAAAGTGCAAGTAGTATTTGGACAGATACCACAGGGAGATAAATGTCAGTGTTGAGCATTGATTGCATTGGGATACCTGTTATCAGGTCAGTGAGTTGTTCTTTCTAACTTCTGATAACCAAACCTGTCTTTTCTATAAGCAAACCCTTTCTGTCAGCTTTAGTAGAAACTATTCTCTGTATCTAAAAGCACAGAGAAGGACTGAGTTTCAGAAACTGCCCACTAACATCACAGAAAAACAGAAAATTCATCAGAATGCATTCAATGCCATGTCTGACTGAAGGCTTCTTGGCAATGTTCTGCTGAAGGTTGGAAAACAATATTTTAAAGAGGAAAGGCCCACTTTTCCATAGTGTTTCCAAGTAAGAGAACTCTGACAGGGTGGTCATCTACAGACATCTTCAAGAAGACATCTCTGAGAAGAGAAGCTAAACAAAGAGAATGAGAAACAAGAGAAGGTAAGTGCAGTGTGAGAGATATTGCCAGGTCTTCTAGAGATGCCAGCCAAGACATTATATTTCCTCATAAGCTAATAAACTAATGAGAGTTGGGACAGCATCATTTGTAACTATCTTGAAAAATAGAAACACCATCCATTGAGGTGCTATCGGTAACAGTGTCTTAAGGAAAATTCTGGGATGAAGGGAGACCAGAGCATTGAGATGCAAAAACTGAGTGCCCCACTTACAATGAATGAGAAATAGAAAACAAGTGAGAAAAATTAACAACTAAAGCTGAATGTGAAATTTTCAATAGTCAGCTATTCGATGTTTAACTGCTGGAGCAATGCCTCAAAGACTAACGTTACTGGAAAATGATACCGATTCCTAGAAGAGAACTGAATACCAATTCTGAAAATACAGAAAGGTTTGACTCTAATAAGAGACACGGTGATCAAATTATAAGTAGTGAGAGTGTGCTAATTTTTATCATGAATTACACAGATTAAGTTTTTTCTTAATTAAACCCATTCTTGAAATACATATCTATTTACATGTCATAAAACTCACACCTCTATAAAACTGTATCTGAGGACATAACCATACAATATTTCTTCCAACCTTTTTATATGTAATATGTAAACTTGTTTGACTAGTATCTTCCCTTCAGTGTATTAGAACCAATTGAATCGCTAGATGATTTCATTCATTCATTTATGAAAATTGGGATGTAATGTATGAGTTATGTTCATCTTTGGAAATAAAAGCTACATACAGTACAGAGGGAGGCAGATCCACTCTGTCAATGAGTTGAAAGAGAAGTTCTAGGCTTGAAGATGTCTTGGTGGTCAGATGCAAAGAACAGAAAGATTTCAGCTGTCTAAAATATTAGGGATGTCAGGTAATGGATGTTTGCTATTTATACTAGTCATAGGAGGATTAAGATGACAGTCTTTATAATGCCTCCAGTACAGTTTATCCACCACTTACTAAGTAAAAGACAGCACCTACAGCATAACAAGCACACACCTGAAGGAAGTGATCCCAATATTAATAATTACTAGGAACTTTCCAGAATGAAAAAGAGTGACAGCCTCTTTTCAGGTTGATGGAGGTCAGTGGGGGGCTCCACGTAACACTGGGCTATCCTAAGCTGTAAAGCAGAGGTTCTGCATTCTTTATTCTTCTACCACAAGCCTCTTATATGGAGGAATAAGAATCTGAGTTAGTCAACCAGGATACTGGAAATCATGTAATTCTGAAAGGTCATAGAGGCTTCCTCATAGAGTCCTTCAGACCTTGTAAAACAGCAAGACAACTGAAGAAATGGAAGTGTTATGTCAATCTCTGCTGCCTTATAAAAAGAGGTATTACCTAGAGATGGTAGAATGTGTTTAAAGCAATCGTTTCAAGGTACATTTTAGTCTTGCAAATAGTAACCAAATTCTTCAAGCTCATGAAAACCTAAAGGTGTTCTGTATGGCTAAATTAAAGTGCTGGGGGTTTCCATTTCACAACAACTATTTTACAATAGCCACAAAAGATATTTGGAGAGATTTATGAACAGAAATCTCTAGACATTTTCCATATAACCAAGGTTTCCAAAGTACCTTCACTACGTAATGTCAGCTGAATCAATACAGATAAGGGTCTCCAGCTTGCAAGTGGATCGTGAATTTCTGGTTCATTAACATGGGCTACATTTGTGTTATGCCAAATTGCGCAGAGCAAAATTTATTGCCCAAATTATTTTAAAGATAGCAGAAGTGAAAATATCATTTATGAAATGCTCAGATAAACTCAGCTTAAAAGCATGCATGTGTATGTTTACACATTTGTAAAGAACATTAAAGTGTTAGTGACATATATTGCCTTTTTTAGAACCGACTGAGCTAATAAAAGTAAGCTTTCAAGAATCCAATTTTCCCTAATTCCTTATTTAACCTTGACCCAAAGAGCTTGAGATACACAGAAGAACTCAATCTTGGCCACCTCTCAAGAGGCTTGAATTACTAACTAGGAGGGAAGGTTTTTTTGAGGAATAGAAGCCAGGGTAAATCTTGTGGTCCACTGGGCAGAGTTTGACAAGGAAGCAGCCAGTTCTGCTTAGGTAACCAATATCATTTGTATCGGAAAGCAACAATGTTTCTTGGTTATCACTTTGGGTTGAGAGGTGGGAAACAGGTGAGGACTGCAAGGTAGGGAACCTTTGCTGGAGGCTCAGTGCTGCTTCCTTCCTAGAAAGTTTCCTAGAGCTCATTTAGTGTAAGATGTCATAGGAGGGATCAATGCCAGGAAGTCCAAAAGAGTGGTGCTTGTGGAAAAGAATTGCACAGCAGGGCTACAAATGGTGAGAGTTGGGGCTGGAGGCAGTGATAACTTCCTCTATGATTAAGAAAAGTTTCAAAGGGCTCATCCAGAAAGGCTTGGAAATTGAAGGTTCATCTTCCTTCCTACCAGATTTGAAAGGGTTGATGACTTGGTTTTTGTTTGTTTGTTAACTCATAGTTCTTGAATGTGACTCACTGGGCATGAAACCCCTCTCCGTTTCTTTTATACTTGACCTTGGATAATTCAGTTAATCCTTCCTTGACTCACTTTTCTAATCTATAAAAAAAGGAGTGGGGTCTAACAACAGTAGCTACCTTCCAACATTGTTGCGAGCTCTGGTCCAAATGCTTGGATTGGCATTTGCTACAATGTATTCAAGGACTGGGAGAATTCTTTTCCTCTCCTTGCTGTTGAGTGTTCGCTAAAACAACGTACTCAGCCTTGTGGCGCACAGAACACAGACATGAGGTGCAGTCACATAGATATGCAGGAGCAGAATGAATTCAGGTCTGATGTTAGGCTCCCAAACCATGCAGAACAGCTACAGCTCCATATCGCCTTGCTCTGCATCCTAGCTTCACAGCCCAAAAGAACAAGCTCATGCAAACTGCCTGGGAACTTGGCTGACCTCCATTATTCAAAGTAGAACCTGTTTCCTGAGAGGCACTGGGGTTGGGGCAACCAGGTGTCAGGCTGCTGCTTACTTTGTCATGCGCGTTAACTCCAGAACTACTTGAATGCTATTTAGTGAAGGATTAGCCATTTATTAATTACTAATTACTCCAGTGGCCACAAGACCTAAGGTCAGGAATTCTCTCCCTTCGTGCTAGAAGAATACACCATGGTGGAAGGCAGACAGGAAATTTACATGTCTCTAATGTAGAGGAGTGATAGCGTTAGTAGAAGACAGAGAAAGCATCTTTGTTGGAAACCAAATACAAGCAGGTTGACAGTTCTGCTGGGGACGCCTGGCCCATTTCTCCTGATCAGATATGGCTTGTTGTCTTGTTTGATCCTTCAGCGGGCCAGCTTGCTGAGCTGGATAAGGAAGGACCCTGAACCCCACCTCACTTTGATTGGATGGCAGTTCTTTTCCATGGGAGCATCTGGAGCGCCATCCCAGTGTGTTTGCCAAACTTGCTTGCATGTGAGAAGCGTGTTTGTTTTATGATCAGTGTCTTGGGTTTTAAATAAAGAGACCGCAGGAGCTGATCCCACTCTGAGCCTCGCTAAGGTACCTCTAGGCTAATAAGTACCGACATGATCCTGCACTTTGATTTCATGAATAGGAAAATAAACTGTAAAAGCGCATGACATTTAAAAAAAATTATTGTTATTACTGAGTCTAAAATTTATTTTAACCCTCTCAGTAACGGTTCAGTCTCAAGCGGCACGTGCCACTAGCCAGATTGTATCTCCAGTTACTCCCCTCCTTAAATATGCGCTTATTTACTTCCTGCAGAGTTCAATTTTAGAACCCATCAAAGTAGATCCACTCAGCCTCTGACTACATTTTCATGCATAAATTCATAGACGCCTTCAGAAGGAATTGCACTTACATATGCAAATACTTCCCAATGCCTTTTCATTTCTACTTTTGGACTGCACAGTTTTTAATTCATGCAAACACATTACGCAAACAAATATGGACTCAATAACAACACACGGCATGTGTGAATCGTTAATTGCAAAGCCATGAGCCCAATACGGCCAAGCTACTTCCATTATTATCATTGGCGGAGGGGGCCCGTGATGAAGCAGGAAGAATGAAAAAGCACATTGGAAAATCAAATCCCAGCACTTGGTTTTGTGTGATGCAAATATTAATAAAGGGAAGGGTGATGAGGAAATCCTCAGTTCAACAATAATCTGGAAGCTTCTGTTTAGTGCATGATCCAGAAGCCGGGGCATGCCTTCCAAGGGGCTGAGGAGCAAGAGCCTGTATTTGCCCCTAGAAGCACAGCCCGTAAGACTGTTTGCCACATGAGTGGCACAAAATTGTCACCAAAACCACAACAGGAAACCAAAGCTTTCAGCCACACTGCCTGCCTGTGTGTGTGGTGCACTTTCAAAGATCTGACTTCATGTTGGCGACGCCCTTGGACGTGGTGGCAGGAATCCTAATTTCTCCATGTTGGTAAAGCGAGCTCTCTGCTCATTAACTAAGCCGGGACTCCTTCCTATTTGCCTTTCACTTCCCACTGTCTGCTACGGGGTCAGCTGCGAGTTTAGTAAAAGACACCAAATGCTGGAGCCGCTCACAGATCAAAGGCATTTAATCCAGAGCAGTCTCCAGACAGTCCTGCTTTCTCCTGGAGGATCAGGATTTGTCATTCTCATGAAGATGAGGCAGAGAAAATAAGACTAAAGATGGAATAAAAATTCTTTCCTACAAAGGTCTACGATGACAAGAAAAGCAATTTTACCTGTTTATTGATTTCTCTAAAGTTTATTTAGTTAAATATCGCAGGAGCTAAGATAAAATGGGAGTATCTGAACTTATTCTTAGAACAACATCAGGCCTGTACATTTATCAATCTTGGGCACTATATGACTTAATTAAATATATGTACATAAAATTTTCAAAAAAAAAAAAAAAAGGTAAAATGTAAGAATGGGAGGAAGCTAAGGAGCCAGGAATGGATCCCATGTTATCTCTTTATGAGTTAAATTCATCCCATTATTTGCTGCTGAGGACATAGAAAAAGAAATACGAATCAGTATTATAAAACAAACGATGCAATAACCCTGTCGGACAGGGCCAAGCCCCAGGGTGCCAGCTGTATGACCCTTCCTAGTGCAGCCACTGCAGCCTGTGCATTCACTTTTAGTTTTTGCCGAGCCATTAACATGACCAGAGCACGCTTGGCTGGGATTCGGAAAGCATGGTGCAGGGCAAGCGAGACTTACACTCTGACCTCCACACTGCTCGCCTTCGGTCCACACACATGCCTAGACAAGTGACTGCGGAATTCTGCCTGGATGCCAGACATGAAGAGAATGCCAACTGCTTGTGTCTGAGAGAAAGAAGTCTTCTGAAGTAAACCAAGGCATTACAATAATAATAAAAAAAAGTGAGGTTCCTTAAGGGAGAAACAGCAGTTGGTAGAACTGGATTAAAATGTTTCTGCCCCCACTTACAATTTGAAACATGAAAATAAAAACATAGAACTCAGACATAGCATCTCATCGTGTGTGTGTGTGTATATGTAGGGTGTATAATTTACTATTATTTTACTCAGGGAGTTCTGAAATGTCTTATAATACATATACACCATTTATTCAGAGTGGATATGACCGGCGATGCCAATATATGAAGCCGTCAAAATGAGGTCTTAGAGGTTTAGAGAAAGCTTCAAAGAAGAGTGTGAAATTGCCAGAATAATCAGTCAGAGATTTTCTATTGTCTCGGGAATACATTTTATGAAGCCAAGGACATGCTCTAAGTCACATCTTGGGAAACCTAGCATGGAAGTTCTCTGACAGCAATGAACATATTGTTGAGGAATCCAGTGTCCATGATGACAAATAGGAGCTTAGCACCCACAGGAATTAGAATGGGCAAAAGTTTGTTTTCAACTAAGTATTAGTTGGGTAATAGCTTGCTAACTTGCCTTACTGTCTGTTTTTTATCAGCTTCAGTCATCACCGTTCAACAGAGCAGGGCAGGATTGGGGCGGGAGCCTAAAGGGTAGGGTAGAGTTCCCTACCTTGTCTGGAAAACTCATCGGATTCCCGGTGCACCAGGTCCGTCACTCGGTTTCCGTAGTGCATTCTGCTGTCATGGTCATAAGCCTTCAGGGTCTCACTGGAGCTGTAGGACTTCTGTGTGGGCACACGGCAGTCTTCACTGTCCAGAGAGGAGCTGGTGTAGCGACACTCCTTGCCACACCGTCCCCTGGTTAGAGAGCGATGTCGTCGGTCCTTTACGTCCATTATTCCAGATGAAGCAGGACGCGACGACTTTCAGGAAGGGAGAAGTGAGTCTTGGCACCTGTCACTTTACCCACCTAGAAGCATAAAAGTAACAAAATATGTAAATAAACAAATAACAGACCTGGATTGCAAACAGTGAGGTCTTCAGGTATGACTCATGTGCGGAAACTTGCCAGCCATGTACAACTTCTTTGGGAAAAGCTTTATACTTAAACCACCAGTCTACATAGAACTCTAGACAATCAGTTCGCTTTCTTACTGTCTAACTTAATAGAAATGAGGGAAAGAAATAAAAAAAAAGCCTCATCTCCTGATTGGATGTGCACAGAGGACATGATAAGCTTGTCACTGGGGTAGGAGATGTTGTTATGAAGTTGATCAAAACCAAATTGACTTTGCCGTATTTCATTACTGGATTTTTGCTGGTTTGTTCGTTCGTTTGTTTTGGTTTAGAAGGATTACTGAGAAAGTAAACATCAAAACAGGAAGAAAGGAAAGGAGTAGGAAGAAGAAAGGGAGATAGAGGGAAGAGGGAAGTAACAAAAAAAAATATAGGCGCACATTTGAAAATATTAATGATTCGCTGTGAGAACAGGTTATTCAACCAACAGTAAACTGCTGCGATGGGCCTGGAGAATAATAATATAAGGTGTTGATGGCATGCAAATTATCTTCTGTGTGTGTGTGTGTACACTAGTGTGTGTGTGAGAGAGTAATTACACACGTGCCACGTACACTTTTGTAGGTCAAAGACAGCCCTGTATTGGTCCTCTGTTGTTTTTCTTGGTTGTGTACCCCAAGACTACATGACCCATGAGCATCTGCATGTTATTTTGCCTCCCCCTCTTATTTCTCTAGATCCTGGGACTATGGTAGAGTGCTACATTGGCCAGGTTCATATAGCTTCTTGAGATCCAAACTTGTCCTCATGTTTGCCATGCTGGAGCTTTCCCTGCTGAGCCAACTCCTCAGTCCACCCCTGATTTCTTCAATGAATCTCTAGGAATCTCTAGTAAGTGTTCTCCTCATTGGAGATCTGAATCTGAAAACAGCTAGCCACTCCTTCCCAGGGACCCATCATCGAGAGAAATTACCGAGAGATGCGTATCCACATCACCACCTGTTCATTAGCCTAACTTTACACCAACCTTCCCAGTGCCAAGACGCCCACTGCAGAATGGAAAAATGCAGAAGCCCTCTGCGTGTGATAGGGAAGTGGAGGACAAGGAGCTTCTCCAACACATGACATGGACCTTAGCCTGGCAGTCTATGCCAAATAGCACTAAGAAAACACTAGCCTTCTGCCTAGCGAATGACCACAAAATCGCTTAGGCACTCCGAGTTCTCAATGATAGGTTCTCACTGATCTCTTTTGCCATGCAAAATAGCATGGACCACACTACCAGGCCCTGGACAGAATGGCCAAACACAAATTTTAATTAAATTGGAAAATAAAGTCCAGCGCCAGGGTAATGATTTTTCTCCAGGCTACTGTTGCTCACGGCCTCTTCAATATGTCAGGGAATACTTGGGGGAACAGATCCGCAGTTCTCAAGCTCTCTGCTCTTCGCTGGCTATTTAGACACTGAAGTAGGACATCTCTGTGTACAAAAGGGCTGAGCTGTACGCACAGTAGTGTAGACAGCAGGGGGCCAGAGGCAACAGAAATGAAGTCATTCCCTCCTTCTCTTTTCCCAGAGACCTTTTATCTCCAGGATCCTCCTATACAAACCCTTCATACACTTGATCAGATTTTGCCTGAAGTGTAGAAAATTCTGTTTAACAATTGGCAGTGAGAAAGAGCTCACACCTGTCAGGAACTCCAGGAACAAGTATTTATTTGCCCTAGTTGCTTAGATAATAAACTATATAGTTTCCTGGAGTCTCAGTCAGTAAGTAACAAAACACCTTTGAGAGTCACTAGGGAAGACCTTAGGACCTTTTTGAAGAAAATGGAAAATCGTTTTGCTATAATCATTTCAATTATCTTTATACGGATGCAGTTTCCAGAGGCAAAACAAACAAACAAAATATATAAAAAAACAAAACAAAGAACTTTGTCCTTAATTTCAGCATGGTTTTGGAATTCGTTCCTAGTCTATTTGAGTGTGTGGTCATTGACGTTTAGCAGATGCCAATCTAACCATGACCACTCACTAGCCAGTGTCCTTGTTTAATATCTGGCCCTTGTAAGTTGGCTTCTCAATTACTTAAAATGGAAAATAACAATACCTATTTTCAAGGGCTTTCATAAAAATTAAAACAGTGTTATAGTAAGTTTCCCATTGTGGTGCATAGAATGTGGTATGGGACTTAATAAAAATGCGTGTTTCACTCTTCTGATGATTAAAAGACTCAGCTTGGTTATGTAGTCAGAGCCTGGCATAAGCAGTATGGGAACATGATAGATAATGCCCAGAAGCCACTGTTCTCATACAGGCCAGAGACACTGATCAAATTAGACACTGATCAAAGAACACCTTCAGACCCTGCTGAAGAAAAATAAGACGGTGTCACCGGCACTACAGAATCACAGGTGGTTTTGAAGATTGAAGGTTATTGTTCAATTTCATAATTTGCTTCTGTTTTGCTTCACTGCTAGGTGTATCTATTTTAATATCATCAACGTAGCAGAGCTTAAAATCCCCGTATTTATCTATTCCACTTTGCATTGTACTTGTGTCAAAAGGGTCTCTCTTGCTCTTGCTGTGTGTTGTACATTTTAACATGCTTTTATTTTACGATTGTATTTTGTTCTATAAAACCATTCCCACAGTGGGAGCTTAAATGTTTATTACCTGTTGGCACAGTATAGGGTCACTGAGTTTGGATACCTCTATACTTGCCTTAGCCATCCAGTGTTCTTTTCCCTAATGCGCTCCTCTTTCTCAGCTCAGCATTGTTAAGCTAAGTATTGTCAGTACTAGCACCTCAGAATACGTGCCAGAAATTTACATTCAATGAGGCAAAATTAGTCGCATTTTACGGAAGCCTAATGTCTTAAGGAACAAGGCAGAATGTATACCCAACCAGTAAAGGACTTTTTTTTTTGCATTTAGCTGCAAATTTTTAAATTGTCAGTATGAAAAACAGCAAAACAAGCAAATTTATATTAAAGTCTGAATCCGTGGCTTCTGTTTAAAAGTCAGGAGGTCAGAAAAGTGCTTTTAGATAGATGGAATATATATACATTCTTCCTTATTCTCCTCATAAAGTATGAATGAAAATAATAAACCTAATACATACAGCAATATAAGAAGATCTTGCGTGGTGCAAAGAAAATACACACAAGTACCAACTACGATATCCATGAAGTAGTACAACTTCTTTTTGCCATTTATGTAAGACTTTTGGGTGAGGAAGATGACATCCCCAACCATCAACAGGCACAGATAAGAAATAGAAGAAGAAGGAGGAGGAGGAAGAGGAGAGGAAAATGAAGAAGGAGGAGGAAGAAGAATAGAAGGAGGAGGAAGAAGAGGAGAAGGAGGAAGGGGAAGAGGAGGAGGAGAAGGAAAAACTGGCGAAATCAATCCTTTTGTACCAGAGTACAAAAACATAATTGAATAAAAAAAAAATAAAGCCCTTAGTTTTCACCTAACCTACTGCTGCAACCCAGTAGTACAGGAGGGGGTGATATTTTCATTTCTATCTTCATCTGTAAGTCATGACACCATGTCAGTGAGGTACTTCACTTGAAGCAAAATGGTTCCCCCAAAGGCCAAAGAGTTCCAAGACTTTCATCCTTTGTAAGATATAATGAAGCTCATCTCTCAAAGGGAATCCAGTCTTCCTCCTCCACAGTATGGGAAGCTTCCCCTCTGACCCCTTTAGAGGGCGAGGTCCAGTGGAAAGCTAAGTGTTTCACCAGCTGACAAGGACAATGAGCCCTTCTGCCCTCGGCAACATAACTTGATATCATGTACGAGACAGTACCAAGACCTTTCTATCACCAATACTAGAGCAAATCGGTACAGGTCTATTCCACAGCCACAGCAACTACCTTAAAAGAACTCCCGTCTATTTAGAAGGTGACTTAGCAGGAATAAGGGAGAATCTCTCTTCCTTCACCAGAGCAGCATCAAAAGAAACCAGCAAAACTTAGAAGGTTTAAATAAGAAACTTGATACCTCAAACATAATAGAAAAAAAAATGTGTCTGTTGGTGTAAAAACAAAATCATTTGTTATTGGGGAAAAAATAGAAGGAATGTGTTAGATGAAAATACAACAGGCAGCCAGACAGCGGTAGGGCATGCCTTTAATCCCAGCACTCTCAGGAGGCAGAGACAGTGAGGTCTCTGAGTTCAAGGACAGCCTGTTCTACAGAGCAAGTTCCACGACAGCCAGGGTAGTTACATAGTTGGGAAATCCTGTCTCAAAAAAAAACAAAACAAAACAAAAAAAACAAATAAACAACAACAAAAAAAAGCACTCAAAAATCCAAAAAAAAAAAAAGAAAAAAAACCCCAGCACTCAAATAGATCAATACCAAGAAAAGAATGATGTTAAAAATGTCTGATGTACATTTTAAACAGGCTATCAAATTGCTTCAACAAGAAATTAGGAAAACATTTAAATTTTTTTAAAAAGGTACAGTTATACCAGAAATTCTCCACAAGTTTAAAGTACAAAGAAGATCCTTCATATAAAAAACACACACACACTCCAATTATGGTCTCCACCAAAAAATGAAAGAACAGAAGAAAGAATGAAATAGTACATATAATATTTTCTACAGGAAAGTTTTCAATTATATATAAAACAGAAGAAAAGCATATATATGCATATAATAAAAAAGAAAAAGCTAATATAAGGCAAGTGATGGAGGCTGAGAACAACAGGTAATGCTCATATTATCAGAGTCCTAAGAAAGAGAGGTGATGACAATTACAAAACTCCCTCTGTATTGGCAGAAGTCATTAAAATAAATGTTCTCAAAGCTGAATGAATTCCAAGCCAAATACATCCAAATGCATTCATGTGCAGATGCTTTATATATACCACAGTAAAATTTCTCAAAAATGAAAGATGAAGAAAAAGCTCCAGAAAGCACTGAGGAGAAAGAAAAAAATATGGTAGCTACAAGGGAAAAACTTGAATGATAAGGGAAAACAAGAAGAAAATGTGGACAAATGAAATCACATACTTCCTTTGAGGGTATAAAATCATTTTCAATGTTAGAAAAAATATATTACTCGCTGATGTCATTCTAAATCTCTGTCGATGTCACATTTAAGAAATTACTATAAAATGTGGAAAATAAATGGATATAAAACCAGCTAAAACTTCCCACACCTAACCGAGTAAGAAAATATGAATTAAGTAGACTGTGAAAAGATACACACATACATAGACATACACAATGGCTATACAATCTATCCACAGAGATTAAGTCAAACTTATTACAGATAAGTCAAAATGAAATCATCAAAATTCACAGCAACTTACAAGAAAGAAGAAAACATACTAAGAACACAGAGAATTAGATAATAAACAGAATATAAAAAATGCCTGACTTAAGGCCTAATAAAACTATAATTATATTAAATATAAATTTTATAAAAATATCAATTAAAAGAGAAAATAGATGAGCACTTTGTAAAAGAACTCAAATCTATGCTGCTAATAAGTTAGTATAACTGTGGCAGTATGGGTATATTGAAAGCAAAGTATAATATCTCATGCAAATATTAAAATCTAACAAGAATGACTATACTAATGTTACATAAAATGGCCTTAATAGGGAGTCAGAGAAGGACATTTTATGATCAAACAAGGATTAATTTTCCAAAACATAAGGAAATTCAAAGTAAGTGTGTATTCAAAAGACAGAGCAAAATATATGGAGAAAAAAGAAAAGAAAAATAGAAAGAAAGACAGAAAAGAGAGGGGAGATAAACAAAGTCACAACTATCGTTGGAACATTCAGTCTCTGAGTCCTCCAAAGGGATGGTACATTCACATGGAAATCATGAAGAACCCAATAGAAGACCATCAAACAACAGTCTAACCAACAGCAGATGATTGCCAATTCTTCAGGAGAGATCTGTGACATCGAGATGGCCTTTATCCTGAGCCATAAGGGAAGTCTCCAAAACGAAAGGATAAACTATACTCCATACATTATATCCTCTGAAATCAGAGCAGTCAAGCTGAAGAAAAACAGAGAGGTAAGAATCTCCCTTGACAACTGAACAGTTGTCTAAATAATCTATGGGCTGAAGAAGTCTCAAGATAAGCCAGGGCAAATATTAAAGTTAATGAAAACGAAACCTTCCCACATCAAAATCTTTGGCCAGTTACAGCAGGGATGAGAGAGAATAGCAGGACTAGATCTACACACTGGAAAGTAGGGAAAGCCTCCAGTTGGGAATCTTAACTTTACAATCCAGAAGTAGGAAAAATAACAAAGATATTTTCAAAGGAAGAAAAAAAAGAGAGCTCCCCCTCAACTAAAAAAAGAAAACAAGAGGAACAGGAGAAAAGCAATAATGTTGACATTTTTTTTTAAAGATTGATAAAAGTGACAAACCTTCAGTCAGACTGAGAATGTCTATTTGATGCAAGTTAGCAACAGGTGCTGCTACAGGACCCGCTCACAGGAACAAGACAATTAGAGGATTTCAAACATCACAATCGGGTGTGCACTCTGAGAACAAAGATGAAAAGGACCAATTCTTTAAAACACTCAAGGTCTACCCTCTCACCCACTCTGAATTACGCCACTTGAACAACCTGACAGGCAAATACTTCCAATTATGTAATTCACACTAAATTAAACAGGTGGTGGTTTCTCTTGAAGAGTCTACTGAATGTTGAAGGAACAATTAGAATAAATTTAGAGGATCTCTCTCCTGCAAAACTGAAGAAGGGGAAGAACTTTCCAGTTCACCTTATAAAGATGCCCAAACTAGACAAAAGCAGAGGAGGGAATGAAAGACCGGAAAGAACGGAGGAAGGGAGGGAGGAGAGGGAGAAGGGGGAAAGAGGGAGGGGGCAGGAGAGAGGAAGGGGAGGAGCAAGATGGGGAGGAAGGAGGAAAAAGGAAGGAGAGGAGAGGAGGGCAGGATTAGAAATAACAAATCAAGTCATAAAGGAAGGAAGGAAAGAAGGAAGGAAGGAAGGAAGGAAGGAAGGAAGGAAGGAAGGAAGGAAGGAAGGAAGGAAGGAGTAAAAGAACTTATGATCACCATCCCTAGAAATATATAAATAATGATTTTTATATTAGCAAAGAGAATTCAGTAATTTGTAAAAATATTGTGAACTATTGCAAAAAGGCTTGTTCTGGGGATAGGAACTGAATCTGTAACTAGAGACCAGAGAATATAATCCATCATGGTAACAGGCTCAAGAGTTGTAATCATGTGACTCAAGCCGTCAATGCAGAAGAGCGTCTGGCAGAAATCCACACAAATCAGAAGACACATTCCCTTGAAAGTAAAAATAGAGGGAACTTTTTTTTATATTTTCCTCTTTTAATTTTATTTTAGTTCTTTCTTTTAAAAACAATTTTATTTTATTTATTTTATTTCTTTTCTCATTTTACATACCAATTCCAATTCCCACTCCCTCCCATCCACCTGCTCCCCACATCTTTCTCCCACCCCACCCCACATCCACTCCTCGGAGAAGGTAAGGCTTCCAGGGGGGAATCAATAGTCTGGATTATCACTTTGAGACAGAACCGGGCCCTCTACCTCCACACCCATATCTAAGCTGAGCAAGGTTTCTCTCCAAAGAGAATGGGCTCCAAAAGGCCAGTTTAAGCATTGGGGATAAATCCTGGTCCCACTGCCGTGATTCCACAGACTGCCCAAGCCACACAACTGTCACCCACATTCAGAGGGCCTATGCAGGTTCCCCTGTTGTCAGTCTGGCGTCAGTGAGCTCCCACTAGCTTCGGGCAGCTGTTTCTGTGGGGATCGTCATCATGGTCTTGACCCCTTTGCTCAGAGGAAATGTCTTCACGTTGAACAATAGCACCATCCTCAAATCTGCAGCTGACATGACATGACATAATCCTTTGTCTCTAAGACTAAAGACAGGTATGTGGAACTGCTCTCCCCAGCTCTCTCCTTGGTCAGCATCATGCTAGATCTCACAGCATGCAGATTAGAAAAAGAAAAAAAAAAAAACCACAGCAACACTGACTCTGTTAGCCAATCACATAATACATATGAGAAAATTCTTGGGGTCTATAATAAAATTGTGGAAGAGGGTGAAAGAAATTAAATGTCTAAGCCAATGGTAATGTGTATCAGGTTACAGGCTGGAAGACTCAACCAAAGAAACTCACAGTTCTCCTCAAGTAAATGCATGGATTGACTGAAATTCACATGAATTTCCAAAGGAAACAGGTGTTTAGATTTAGCCAGCGTTATAGCAATGCTGTGTTGACAGGCAAAGGAAGTAGAACAGTTATTTTTTTTGTTTGTTTGTTTTTTGTTTCTTGAGACAGGGTTTCTCTGTGGCTTTGGAGCCTGTCCTGGAACTAGCTCTGTAGACCAGGCTGGTCTCGAACTCACAGAGATAGTTTTTTTTTTTTTAAGTAGAAAAATGTGAGGAGTCTCAGTCTCCCCAGTTTAGACCTTAGGGATCTGCAGGTCCCCTATACTACGGACTTGGCAGAGGGAAGGAAACATACATTAACAGATGAGCAGAACCCAGAACCCAGATTCATATCCATATGCTTTATCATGCCTTTAAGAAAGCTGCCGGGCGGTGGTGGCGCACGCCTTTAATCCCAGCACTCGGGAGGCAGAGGCAGGTGGATCTCTGTGAGTTCGAGACCAGCCTAGTCTACAGAGCTAATTCCAGGACAGGCTCCAAAGCCACAGAGAAACCCTGTCTCGAAAAACCAAAAAAAAAAATAAGAATTAAGAAAGCAGCCGGGCGGTGGTGGCGCACGCCTTTAATCCCAGCACTCGGGAGGCAGAGGCAGGTGGATCTCTGTGAGTTCGAGACCAGCCTAGTCTACAGAGCTAATTCCAGGAACCAAAACCACAGAGAAACCTTGTCTCGAACTCCCCCTCCCCCCCAATAAAAAAGAAAGCTGCCAAAGTCAAAGTCACTGAATGAAGAAAGCGCTGGTGGTAACCAAGGGTCAGGGGTAGGTACCCATAAACAGAAAAACTCAATTCTGTGTTCTCATTTTATTCTTCAAACTGAATATGGATTAACAATGTAAAAAATAAAATACAGGTTCTTTGAAAAATTTTATAAAACACAATAGTAGTTGTAAGTAAAGAAGGGGGAAAGTCTTGAGACTTTACATCAAAGACAGAATTCTGAACGGAAAAGTGAATGCGGCTGCAGTTCATTTCTTTGCAATGAGCTCTTTTTATTCTGTGAGACACATGTTAAGAGCATGTAAAGGAAATGTGTGGCCGACTAGAGAGATAGCACAGCCGCTAAGAGCACATACTGCTCTTTCAGAAGACCCGAGTTCAGTCACCATCGTCCAAGGCTGTGGATGTGGTACACAGCTGTCACTCATGTTCCAGGGAGATCTCCTATCCTTTTCTGGATTCTCAGGCACTTGAACAGACACACACACCACCACCACCATCAGGACCACCAGGACCACCACACACATACATCTCCGCCCCCATAAAACAGGAGACTGGAGAAATGGCTTGGTGGTTCAGAAAGAGTACTTCCTGCTCTTCCTGAGGACCAGAGTTCAGTTCCCAATCAAGTACCTCACAACTCCAGCTCCAGGTAATCAGATACCTTCTGACCTCCTTGAATTTCAGCATACATGTATACATATTTACCCACAGATATACATATAATTAGAAGTGAAATAGTCTATGAGATAAAGTAAAATAAATCTGCTTTAAAAGGACAATCCATAGAGTGAGGGAGCGTGTGCGTAAACCAAATATTACACACACACACACACACACACACACACACACACACACACACACACACACACACAAACTTAGATCATTAATTTAGACAGCTGGCTAAAGATGTTGGGAAGGACATATTTTTTTTTGTTTTGATTATCAGTTTTTCTGAGACCTTTTTTTAAAGTTTATTTTATATCTGAGTGCTCTAACTGCTTGTATGTCTTTATGCCAGATGATGGCATCAGATCCCCCTAGACATGATTGTGAGCCACTATGTGCTTGCTGGGAATTGCACTCAGGACTTCTCGAAGAGCTTACAGTGCTCTTAACTGTTGAGCCATATCTCCAGCCCCCGGATAGGATTTATAATTGCAAATACATACATGGAAACGTGCTCTCATCAGCTCCAAGAGAAAAGCAAATTCAAACCACCAAGAAATATTGCTACACACCTATCAGAATCACTAAAAAAAATAATGATTGCAATAAGTGCTGGAAGGATTTAGGAATCAGAGTCTCCCATATATGGGCCAGATGCTAAATCATACACCTTCTCTTAGCTAGTTTAGCAACAACTTACCACTAATAATTCCACTAAACATGTAACTACCATGGAACCCTGAAGCTTCTCTGCTGGGCATTTATTTAAGAAAAAGGAAAATGTATGCTCACACAGAAGTCTACACAAGGATGTTTGTGGAAAAATGTTCATTTATAAAAGGCATAACCAGACACAACCCAGATGTTCCTCCATGGGTGACTGGTTGAACATGTTACTGTTAACCCGAAGCCTGGAAATCCTGTTCAGCACTGAAAAGGGAATGTGCTATATGTACATACAACAATCAAGAAGAGAATATACGCCAACTAGATGGTGCCATGTATAAACATATCTGAAATGATAGGAAGAGATTGCAGTAAGTGGCTTCCACGGCTAGGCAGGGTATCAGAGCATGAGGGATGTCTGACATGAGGCTGTGGGTGGAGTCCAGGGGCAAGGCCAATATGCATCTTCCCTAGAACAACATCATTATTCTTGTTGTGATCTTGATACTACAGTCTGCAAGATGCTGTGCTTGTTTGGAACCTTCCACAGGCTCCATCATTCTGGGTTGTTTCTGACTTAACTTGAATCTAGAGTTACAGAAAAAAAAAAAACAACAAGTTATTTCAAAGAAAGTAGCATCCAGTATGCATACAGGGGCTCAAAACTTTGCTATTAAAATTAGTACTTGTTCAGGAAAGTCACATTGCTAACTGATATATACACATAGCTTCCTAAAGTTATCATTATGATCCTTGTATCATGCCTTTTGATTTGTAGCTAGTCTGTTTCATTTATTGGAACTAGTTGGTTGGTCTGTAGACTCTTGGTATTTGTAACTTTGGCATGCAGGAAATAACAAAGCAGCTATGGACACTGAGAAGGAATCACAAAGAGTGACAATGTAAGGACTATCGTCTGCTAACATACTTTTGAAGGTAATTCTAAAATAAGAGGATTTAATCTTATTCCTGCTTGTGTCTCATAAGCCAGCCTTTCAGAAGGCATATTTACCGTCTACTATGGGAGAGTATTCATAGCCCAATGTCCTTGAGAGGTGAGGTTACCAATCCATGTGGCGAGACGCAAGTTCAGAGCTTGCTTCTGAAAAGTAATTAAAATTGCCTTGAAGCACTCAGAAAGACGGTAAGCAAAATTATAAATCTTTCCCCCAAGCTTGCACCTTTCCCACCACTGACAAATGGCAGTCACTGGTTGCCGCTGCCTCTGCCAGCTCATTACTGCTATGCTGGGGCTTGATTCTGTTACATTTCACATTTCCTCTCTTGAACAGTGCTCTCCGCTGCTTTTTTCATCAGATGCCTAAGTGGGTTCCATCACTTTAGCAGAACACACTACAGAGATCTTGCCTGCGAGCCTTTGTCTAATTAACTAACCCTGTGAGCTGTAACACGGTTCACCATTAACTTTGTGGAATATCCTACTACTTAAGGGGGTTGACTTGTTAATCACTGACAGCCAGCTCCACGCTTGCGCATGGGTTTGTCGGTGTGTATGCAAATGTGTCTGAGGATGAGTGTGAAGGTGTGCAAGAACACTGCTTAGGTAAATTTAACGTGGTCTTTATGTCAAAATGACATAATAATACTGATAGCTTAAACTTGTCTCGCTCTGTTACACTTTCTTGGGCCACGACTTGCTAGTCTTTGAACATGCTTGAGTGACTTATATCTTGTCACTGACACTAGACTTTGGGGGAGTATTGTAAGGAGAGATAACCACTGCCACATTTCAACCTAAATTAGGAGTCTATTTATTCTGAATTCCAGCGTAGGGAGGGGGCTCTTTCTTCTCCTTTTCAAACTCATGGCAACGCATTGACAAAGTTTTTCTACTAGGTATTTGGAGTTAGTTTACACAAATAAAACTTCTTATTTCCTAATTTGAGTTGGTGTCATATCTATCTTAGAATTTCAATTAAAAATTTCCATTAGATGATCATATTTAGAACACATATTATATATATTATATATGCTATATATGAACTATACTATATTATAAATATATACTATATATCACAGATAACATATTATATGTGATATATATTATAGTACAATATAGCATATATATTAATAGCTCAATCAATACCTCCTTTAAGAAAAATATCTTCTTTCTGATCATATCTTGAATAGAAGGCACTTTCACTTATATAACAAAAGAATAATGTCTTGTCTCTTTAGCCTTTGGGCCCCTACAAATTTTGCCTCTCCTAAGACAACCTAACAATTGCATGTTCAGAGTCCTTCCTACTGGATTTGGACTCCCTCATCTAAGTGTTTTACTGAAAGATCATGAAAGTACCAATTGAAAGGTAATATAGAGCCCAGACACAAGAGAGAGG
This sequence comes from Microtus ochrogaster, assembly GCF_000317375.1. Lineage (NCBI taxonomy): Eukaryota > Metazoa > Chordata > Mammalia > Rodentia > Cricetidae > Microtus > Microtus ochrogaster. The sequence goes on from NC_022014.1 coordinate 58,400,849, forward strand.
CAAATTGAAGTAGGCGATAGACTTGAGAGTCTTGTTTTGCTTCCTTCCATCCCCAAGTAGGGGTATGATGAATCTAGCATGAAGACCAGCTCTCTGATATTTCCAGTACCTTCTCTTGAAATCACGTAAGATCAATTCTGAACAAAGATACACTCCAAAATATTTAGAGAGAGAATATCCTGTGACCTCTGAGTGGACCTAAGAAAATCTGCTTTAAAATCTACAGAAGAGGAAGATAGTAGCTGGGTAATTGAATGCACCAGTAAATAAGAGGTCAAAGGCAATTTGCTTCCTGTTCCCCTGTGCCATTATATTGATATGTCTGGGGATAAAAAGCCAACTCTGGTTAATGTCCAGAGCAAGAAAGGATAAGCAAATTCACAATTGTGTTTTGCTCTCCAGCTCCAGAGCAGCATGGACTGCTGTTTAGAATCTGTTCGGGTCCCTGGAGCCATGTGCACAGGAAACGGTGAGCACATTGTCAGAATCTGCTTGCTGTCTGCGGATTTTATGAATTGTTAACGGCAAAGATGCCTCTCTGTGCTTGCAGTCCTAACCAAAAGCATCCACATAGCGACATCCTCCATCCCACACATCCGGATACCTGCCATGAGAATATAGATGTGCATGTTTGTGTATGTTCTTATTTGACTAGTAATGAAAAAATGAAGGTCTGCATAAAACTAGTATTTTGTCAAATCCCATGCTTTGTTTTTCCTTTCTCAAACCCAAACTGTTTAACATTAAGTAAATTAGAGTGATTACACCTCTATAAAAATTTCATTATGAAATGTGGTAGTTTACTGAAGTCTTGGTCTCCTTGGCTTCACCACTAACCCCTAAACACACACACACACACACACACACACACACACACACACACACACACTCACATTCCTGTTCTACTCCTATTTTCTCATGTGCCTCCTGAGAGGGGGAGCTGAGCAGATGGTTATACCTTAGGCACTGGCTAAGTTACCGTTCCTGGAAAACGACAGGTCCTCCCTGCTCCTCCCTGCCATGCAGAGCTCAGGAGGCAGTAGAGCAAGTCTTGAGCCTGCAGCCTCAAAAGCTAATGAAGGGAGGAATTGAACACCCTCTGCCCATCTTGTCAAGCATGCCCCTTTCTGTGTAAAAGACCGAGAGCAGCAATAGACAATGAATGAGCAGAGAGCATTGGGTCCCAGGGTCCTAAGAGAACAGAAAAGTCACTGTCAAGTCAAGCTCCCATATCATGAATTCCTACAAAGTTCCAGGTCCTGAGTCAGGTCCCTCAATATGTCATTACTCAGACACAGTCTCTCCACACAGGCATCTGATACTATATCATAAGTTGCTTATTTGTTGTCTGTACCTAAAGAATATTCATCCTAAGATTGATCATCCAGTTCTAACACTTGGAACGCAGAGGAATGGCAGTCTTTTCTCATATCTCTGCCAGTCACTGGAAGGCGGTTGTCTAAGCACCTTCATCCAACAGTTGCCTCTTGAAGGTCAGCAGCCACAGCCTAGTCCCAACATTCTCAGTACAGAAATTATCCCCTCACTTGATCAACATATGCAAGTCCCTTTCAAGTATCAAAAGTAAGGGGAAAAGAAAGTTGTACCCTTAGGCAGAGGCAAAGGATATTTGAGAGAGATGGGTTTCAGTTTCTACTTCTGAGAAATGGGAGTAACGTGTCTAAATTGAAGTAACTGTGAAAACGCCGAATTGCCTTTAGGAATCTCCAGATACTAGATGCCCAAACACCAACAGATGTCACCATCACTACCATAATGTCTTCATCATCACTGTGAGTCATTAACAAAACATCTGGCAGTGAAAAGTAACAGCTGTCCTTTAGTGATCCTTGAAGCACAAGGACACGGATAGTAACTAATGTTATATTAGTTTATATATTAGGTTACTATATTCTCCTTCTCTGAAGGGTTGATGCTTTGGTGTTCTCTTAGCAGGACAACCTAGATATCAGTAACCCCATGCTGTCTTTAACTCTCACTGTAAGAAATTATTCTACTCTCACTGAAAAGTATGAGCTTGACGTGTTCTAGCAGCATCGATTGTGGTCAAATCCGACACCCATATTCAGTTCATCATAGACAGGTACCACAAAAGACAAGGAAAAATATGATATGTATGCAGAACATTAGATGCTTATCATTAACTCACTATCTGATCAAAACAAAGCACACTGGGCAGTGGAGTAAACCTAAACAATGGATATAGAAAGATAGCCCATGCAAAAGGAGGGTGGCTCCAAGATACTCTACATAAGAAAGAGACAGAGATGTCTGTCTTGCCTAGGTAAGTATGCAACCAGGAAATCGGAAGTCTCTTCGGGGGGGGGGGGGGGGGGAGAGGTCAAACAGGCAGAACCAGCCACAGAGGGAGGAAATGAATGAGAATGCTGCCGGTCCTCAAAGATGCTCAGAGATGAAGGCAATGTGCTGAATGATGGAAATCCTTTGTTCCATCTCTAACCAAGAAAGCATGGAGTGGGGCACGATCCTCTCCATCATTTTCCTGTGTGAAGGTGTAGTCAATATTTCTTATTATTTTACTGTTATAAAAAAGCAAATAGCATGCAGTAAAGCCTTGCTTCAGTGATTACATGGTGCAGGAGCTGACAAGCAAAACCTAAAAAAAGAGTTCAAAATAAGCAAATCGTTTGCTCTGTGGATAAGATGTTCTATGAGAGCAGGGACCTTGTCTCTTGTTAGTAATCCATCCCCACAGCTGCTAGGTCACCTAACAAAGCTTTGGGAAGATAACTACGTGTTTACAAGGAAAGACAGAAAAATATTGGGAAAATGTTTAAAAGGGTTTAGATTTCGAGCTGGCTCTTTCTTGCTGTCTAACTGTCCATATTTTTTTTTCAGGTCTATTGCTAACTTGTACAGTTTACACAAGAATTTCCATACAAAAAAAAAAGAATTTCCATACAGATTTTCTGATGTAGTTCCTTCCTACTTAACAAACAAACTAAAAGTAGTCTTTTTCTAGAAAGCCCCTACTTTCATAGTTAGGACAAAAGCTGGCTGACCACTTGAGAGTACTTCCTTTGTGTATCATGAAGTTCACTGTTACTGCTCAACTTCACCACCAGCAAAAAAGCAAACACAAACAAACAAACGAACGAACAAAACCCAGCATCAGAAAATACTTGAATGGATGAATGTACCCATCTTTAAATAAAACTTTATTGTTCATTTGTTTTTATGCTCATACACTGATGAAGCTGTATGTCTTGGTCACAGAATACTCCTTCCCCCTCTCCCAACTGAGGACAGTTAGAGCAGAAGCTTGCTAACTGGTAGTAGTGCTAAGACTTAGAGCCTCCTGAATGCTCAGCACTAAGCAGAACATCTACATTTCCCACTCTGAGGCTCAGGGAACAAATGAAATGTAAGAGCCAGAGCTTGGGGACACATACTGTGAAAAACTGTCCTATAGATATGACATGACTGTAGAAATCATGAACACATATGAGCTATGGCCATGTTGTCATAAGATAACACCTGACACACATACACTTAGGGGGCATGATAGTATTATCATGAGTGGGAGGGAGACATGGCAAGATAAGAAGGGATTATTATGGACAAAATACATATATATTATGGACAAATATATATATATAATGGACAAATATATATTTATATACAAAATAAAATAGACTAGTATCACACAGGCCACTAAATGAATTTCCTGTAGGCAGCAGTATGTCAACACCCACTGTTACAGAGGTAGGGAGCAATAAAAGGCAGAAAATTCAGAATTCTAGTTAAATGTGAAGGATGACTTATAAAATCCTTACAGAAGTTGAGGACTTCCTGTCCAGAAGTTTTGTGACAGTGCTGAACTAGACCAAGTGTCGGTGGTAAGCAAGGATGAGCGCAGCGATCAGAGAATGTGGCTCAAGGGAACTGTTTGTATTTGGGAAGGGTTCTGATTTAAGACTGATACTTGTTTCTTAGTTACAAGCCTAACTTTGTGCCTCTTAAGAAGATATATATTTGCAGAGCCAGGTGGATCTCTGTGAGTTCGAGACCAGCCTGGTCTACAGAGCTAGTTCCAGGACAGGCTCCAAAGCCACAGAGAAACCCTGTCTTGAAAACCAAAAAAAAAAAAAAGATATATTTGCCTTCAGCTGCTCCTGTGACAATAGTCTGGAACTTGACCTTTCTCGATAATATGTGTCTCGTTCTCACCTGACTGCTCCTCGTCATTTTTGAGACAGTTCTTTTCTGGCTTTGAGGTTTATCAGTGCATATGAGAAGCAGCAAAGATGGCTCAAATGACTTAGTTTCCTTTATGACTCATTCTCCCATTTTGATATTTCTCTCTTTCTCTGTCTCTATATACAACATGACCAAGAATATTGTTAGTTCAAATTTAAAGATCAGGAAGAAAACATATACTGACAAAGAGACCCATTCTCCTTCTTGCTGGAATAGGTATTTACTGAAATGTCAGCAGAAAGAATTTTTTGTGTTAGCCTACGAGTCCATCCATATAAACTTGTGTTAAAAGGACTCTCGGCAGCCCAGGCTCACTCCTGTGGCTTTGCTTGCAAATCAATAGGTGTTGTGTATGGAAAAGGATATAAGAACATGCGTACCCAATAGAAAATTTTGTGCAAATTTAAAAATAACTTGATCCCATCAATCTCAAAATTATGTACTTGCATCCTTGTGTTTCCTAATGAGCCCTCAAGGTATAGCATTATATTTTCTCAGCCATTAGCTCTGCCATTCACCAGAAGCATAATACAGTAATCACGCAGAAGTTCAAGGAAATGAAAGTCTCTCCCATTTGCCTACTGCCCTCTGTAGTCTAATATAGTGTTGAATGTTACAACAGTGTAAGCTCTTCCATACGTGCCGATAAAAGCCTCCGCAGGAGACAGCTGTGATGAACTGCCTGAAATATTGAGGGAGCTTCTGATTTTTGAGAGGGGAATGTTCCCTCCCAAAGCAATTACCCACATCCCTCATGCTATGAAATGTTTGTGTTCTGGTTGAAAAGTGAATCCGGCTTCTCCCCTGCCTTTGATTATAAAAATGAGGGCCACTCACGTGAGGGGAGAGAAAAGGGGCTCAAAGAAGACATCAAAACCCCATTTTCAAAAGACACACACTCTTGAAATCCCGGAGATGGAAAGGAAACCCACGCTTGATAAATGAAGATGGGTCCTCAAAAGAGAGAGGTAGGAAACCCTAAGTGGTCATGATTGTTGGGAACAACCCAAAAGACAAGTGGAATCATGAACAAAAGAAGGGCATACTACCAGAATCAAATGTCCCTCCGATTCTATCAAATGCCTTCCCACGTGCACCAGGAGGGTACGATGCAGTTCTCTGCGGAGTCTCAAAATCAGATTCTGACCTGTCTATGGGAACGGCAGGATTTTAAAACCTAACAGAATGATTTGGCTCACAGCACCCCTTGATCAGTGATGACACAGAGCAGGACAATGATACATTACACCATTCTCACGTCTATGGCGACTCTACCTGTCATGTTCATGCTTTATGGTTGGCGTGGGTTTTCTCACAAACTAGCAGTAACGCGCAGTCTATATCTGGGTATCTGAAACCTTTCATTTGTGTGAATGGAAATAAAGCAAATGCTGAGGCCCTTGAGAGATGAGCTGCCTGCTTTTGGCTCTAACCAAGACAATCACCATTTTACTTAGATGCTCTTATTCTAGTTTTACAAAATTGCTTTAAGGTTACATCAACTTGGGGAGTCAAGTTCAGTTCCCATACCCACAGTTCACAAGCTCATAACGACCTGTAAATCCAACTCCAGAGTATGTTCTTCTGGTCCCTAAGGTCATCTATGTGTACTGCATGTGTGTGTGTGTGCACGCACGCACACACACACACACATAAAATCTTAAAAAAGATTTAAAAGTTGTATTAACATAAAGAGCCTAAATATGAATCCCAATCCCAAGACCTGGCTTAAAATCGAGACTTCACCAAAAAATGACATCTCTTTGTATTTCTTTTTTAGGCATTCACCTTTTTTTTTTTTTTTGGTTTTACTTTAATAGATGGGAAATTTCAAAACTGCACTCTGTATATGACTAGTTCTCCTTACTATACAGTTTTGGAAAGTTGAATTTTGTCTCTAGTAAGAAAATGTTCAGAATTAAATGAATGACTATCAAGCCAATGGTAATGAAGGTTAAATTCCATGGCCTCTCTTTCTGGGTTAATCCCCTTCTTTTTATTTTACTCAAGTGTTTTTACATGATTTTTTTTAGAAAAATTAAATCCAAATTAAAATTCATTCCAAGGGAATTTGGCACCTCTCCTTGAGATGATTAGTGACAATTTGCAATCTTACAATCATTATAAATGATTGTTGTAATAAAGAGACATTGAAAGGAGAGGCTCAATTGGTTGAAGTAGGAAATGACTCAGACGTCCCATTAATGGGACTTGACTTCATTCATTCCCTGTTCTTGTTGACTTAACAAGCACTGTTTTCTCTCAAAGTTGCAGGAACTGTACTGAACATGAACAGAAAACAAATGAGCCAAATACGACTTTTACCCAAAAGTCTTGCTTACCCTTGAGAAGTCAAACCTAAACATGAATGATGTAAGTTTACTGCTGAGCCTATGCTGTGAGCAAGAGTGCTGGCTAAACACATGGCAAAAGTTTGATTCTATGTAAGCAAAGATGAGGACATCACCCAAGTTAGGTTAATCTGAGGACTGTCTTTGGGAATCTGGAAATATTTGGTGACAAAGGAAACAGGAATTGAGATTTGACTATCTTCCAGCCTTTTGAAAAATATGACATCCGAAAGTCTTGCCAAAAAGATATAATAGGAGCCAGTTTTGCTTAGGGGCAAGAAAGCATCAGTAGAGAAATGAAGAGTTAAAGAGAAATTGCATATATCCTCTTCTATGACCACTCCCATCCCCTGTCAGAGCAGCCTGGGTATACTGTATACTTCAATTAACAGACATAACCCCATTCACTCAGAACAAACTTCCAATAATAACTTCAGCTAATAGATTAGTTTCACACAGTTGGCATTGAGAAAGATCAACATAAGAAGCCACTGTCTGAACTTGAAGTTGAATTATTCAATGATATTAATAATCCTATATCCCGAATATCCTAGATCCGATCTAGGATAAATCCTTTAAAATGGTCATCTTGTCCACCTGCCTCTTCTGGAATCACGAGGTTTCACCAGAGATCCATTACCTGTTTTGATTCTGTGCTTGACTCGGGTGAGAGTGAATTCAGTAAAATATGTAAAGGTGAAAAGCTATTTAACACTCTTTCTAACTGACCCTGCACAGCTCTCAGGCACTGCTATACCCAGGCACAATAGCACAAAGTGAACAAATGTTTCTGCCAGTTTACTTTATTAAACAGCATTATCTCACAGCATTAAATGCTAAGGAATATAAGCTGTTGAGGAAATATTATTCACGAGAGAAAAGCTACATGGCCTTATGACAGTTTGAGTTACAGAAGATACTTAATAACTGTGTAGGCAAAGCCATCTTGACTCAGTGTGCTCTTGGGTCAATTATGGGAAAGACTGAGCAATATAATTATTGATTTTTCACGACAAGAGTAAGGGCTTGAGTTCCTCTGCAGCTGCCAGGGTAGGGACAGAGGATGTGACACACACTCCATGGGAAAAAAGCCCGGAGTTAGGAACCAAACACATACTGCTCAGCCCTCTCATTTCCTAAATCACTCATGAATACATTTCCATATGCAGCAAGAGCCAAATTATGTCAAATGTGCCCCATCTTGTCTACCACATCAGGATTTCCAAAAATTGAGAAGCTGAGAGTGTGGGTGGAGGTGAAAGAGAACATCTCTGTCAGGCCTGGTAACATCAACTCACAACTAAAAATCTTTCAGGTTGGTCTTGGATGGCTATTATGTTGGATGCTAATATGTTGACTTTTTCTTCTACGAAAATAAACACTACGTATGTGAAGCAGAAACACACATCTTCCCCACTTCCCCACTGTTCCTTCAGAACGAACAAGCTGCTGAACAGGAAGCCTTTTCTGCTAGGGACCTGTGCATGAACACATCCTGGCCAATACAAATATTATGGCGACAAAGAAAAGGTTTCTTATACTTTTTGTCCAAAGAGAAGAATTGTTTAGCATTTCTAGAAGGTTTACAATGGGAAAGAGAAAATTCCAGAGTGGGTAAGGCTGGTACTAAAAGAGTGTTACTGGAATATTAAAGACTTGGTGATGGGCTGGGCTGTAACAACATTTTAGTGCAGGGTTGGGATCAACAAAATGGATAGTGAAATTAAGTAATATATATACAACATGACAGGGTGCTGGGTTCCTTAACCTTCTAGCTGGGGGTGAAAGCACTCAGTCCCTGTGGCATTCAGACACCTTCTCCTCTGCGGTGATATTCCAGGGGTAACTTTTTGCTGCTCATAGCTATCAATTTCAGCTCAAAGTTCTCTTATTATTTGTGATCAAAATTAAAAATTTAGCCAAAGGAAAATTCTTAACCTGTCTTAATCCCTCTCTACTCCTGTACGAAGTAAAATGAATAATCCTCCCCTTAGAAGGAATGGATTGACTATATAAAACATTAACACCCTGCCTATTTCAGTAGACACTTGCTCCTGTGATCAAGCCTTCTGTATCATTTCATTTACATAAGGCAAAATGGTAAAGGGGGTGGCAGTGGTCTGAGTATTTGTCAGTACTCCGAATTCGTAGGTTCAATCCTAAATTTCAAGGTGATAGCAGGAAGACTTTGTGTCTCCGGGATGGCTCCGCCCTCACGAAGGGGATTAGTGTTCTTATCAAAGGGAGGCAGCAATGTTTATGGCATCTTCTCTTCATTCTCTACAGTACATGAACTTTCTCACTTGGAAAAATAAGGCCATTCTAAAGGCACCCTAATGTGGTATGTCCCCTCTGTATGCTGTGAATACCATTGGTTAATAAAGCATCTGCTTTGGGCCTATTGCAATGGAGAATGAAGAAAGGCGGGAATTCCAAGCAGACAGAGGAGGAGAAGAGTAGGCAAAGTCAGGGAGAAGCCATGTAGCCGCCATAGGAGACAGATGCTGGACACCAGATGGAACCTTGCCTGTAGGCCACAACCACATGACGATACACAGATGAATGGAAATGACTTAATTTAAGATGTAAGAGCTAGGTAGAAATATGCTTAAGCTATTGGCCAAACAGTGTTGCAATTAATATAGTTTCTGCATGTTTATTTGAGATATGTGTAGCCGGGAAATGAACACGTGGTCTCCACCAATAGCAACCACACATCACTTTCTTTTTGTTCTACCATACAGCTTATGAGCTCTGCAATCTTGAAAACCCATTAATAGAATCCTTGTTTATCTGATTATGCTTATAAGCACGTGCACACACACACACACACACGTACCTACATACAAATATGTGCACACACTCTCATACACACATGCACATATGTGCACACACAAATACACACATACACATATTCCTCACAGTATACACATGCACATGAATATGCATATATACACACAGAGAAACAAATACACAAATGAAGACCTTCCCTTGCATCAGTTCTTTCAGTTCCCTCAAAAATTTTAAACAAAGATACATGTATTTAATTTTTAAAATAAATGCGTCTCAGTAAACTGACCCAAAGTTCAACTGCTTGCAAATGACAGCTTGCAAATGGAAGAGCCTGGAATTGAACCCAGTCTGATTCAAAACTGGAACTCTTTGACTGTCTCCCTGAGGTGCCCTGAAGAAGCAGGAAACCCCAGGGACAGGGCTTTCTCTTTAAGAGAGATGTGATGTGCATCTTTCAATTAGAGCAATTACAGAGTGACACAGAAAAGTAAAAACTTATTCAGGACAGGCTCTGTGCACACACGTTCAAGGGAAACACATCAAGGAATAGATCCCTGTAGGGGAAGGTTAATCAAAGAGGTTTTTTGAAGGATATAAATATTGAGGCTTTAATATTTCAATTCATTATTGGTGACCTGTTTCTGCCACAGAAGAGAGAAATGGTCCCCTTAGTCGTCTGCCTAGAAAGTGATCCGCTCCCCCTCCCTCTCTTAATTCATGCTTCTTTTTTCATCTGCATAGAGTGACAATGAGGATGAAGATGGTGATGACAATATTACCAACAGTTATTATAATAAAGCTTCCTTTATGGAAGGCATGCTGTGTGTAAGAATCAAGGGGCGGGAGAGTGTGCTTGATCTCATAGAGTCCACGGCACAGTGGTGCTACCCAATGCTATGTTTCCAGTCACAGAGAGAGTGATGCTGAAAGTTAAAGAAGCTGTCTTCTGAGTTAAGGTCAAGAGAGGCAGGAAGTGCCAGAGATGTGGCCGAGATACAGATGTCACCACCTCTGTGTCAAGTTTCTCCCACTGCTGCTCTTAACGCTACTTCCCTCTTCCAATGGCTTTCTAAGCTTCAGCACACATGAGAATCTCCTTGGGAGCTTATTGAGACCAGATGTCTACAGAGCACACCTTTTCTTAGTTAATGTGTTGCGGATGGCTACAGTACACAAAAGTGTAGTTCTAATAAGGTCCCAAGCATTACGTATGATGCTGGACCTCGGACTTGCTTTGAGAATCAGGACCTCCTAAATTCATGCATACACTGGCACCTGTAAAATCAACTACTCTTATCCTCAAATTATTACTTAGGGGTTCAGTGTATGCAATGCTCATGAAAAATACATTCCCTAGCAGCTTCTGTCATCAACACATCACAGTATAAGGTATCATTGTGGTATTTTGTCCTTGAAGGTCACGTTCACAGTTCCATAAGCTATCTACCAGATAGGCTGTCCGCTCCGCAGTCTAACATTACCTTTGTGCTACCACATCTGTGATTAGATTTTACTTTGTGTTAATTATAGTACGCTGAGATCCGACTAGTGTGCTTTGTTTTCAATGCTACAAGGCAGAAACATACATTCAATTAGTGTTTTTTTTTCTGTCTTCATGCCTAGCCACGTGCTAGTTAAGCGTATTTTGAACTGTTTATTGCTTAATAATGAAATGACTCAAAAGTAGACAATGAAACTAGAAGAGAGTTTAAATTATACTATTAGATTCAAGTTAGTAGAAGACTTAGGGTGTCCCTAAGGTCTGCTGCTTCTGAACCTAATGCCAGCCCTTAGTTTGTGGTACTGACCTAGATAGAGCCATGGAAGAAGAGATAAACAGCCAGTGTAATTACAGTGCCATAATGGTTAAACTTTTATAGCTGAGGGGACCAGCAAATAGGATTTTAAAAATCAAATTAAAACTGTCATTCCACAACATTAAGTTTCCAGAATTTTCATTTTTTAATATTAATGATTTTTTTCTCCAAAAAGGAACAAACAATGCTAATTCTACTGCTACAATACTGTTAATGAAGAAATAAAGAATAATTTATCATTGCATAATTAACACAGTACAGTTAAGCATGTTTTAATGATTCTGTATAATGGCCTCTCATAACTAGATGATACTTGCTAGTCACAGTGAGAAGAAAAAGAGGTCTATGCTGGGAATCATTAATGAAGATGTATAAACTGACCAGGATTGTATTTTATTCTTTCATGTAATGTGTTTACAAGATTACTTGGTGTGTTTTGGCACTGGTTTGGTCCTGGATCGGTAGGTGACCAGATGGTTATTAAAATATTTTTACTGATTCAAGATATCAAAGGCTAGGAAATAAATGGCTGAGAATGCAGGCTTTCTTCTTTATTCCAAATGGAAACAACTTAAATTTATTTGCACATTAGACACCGAAGGTAGGAGACTGTTGTTATGTGAAACCATTTATAACAACTTGCATTTGTCAAAAGTGATGAGGATATTTATTATTTACTGTTCAAATATGTTGCAGGCCAGAATACAGAGAGGAGAGAGGGCAAAGGGAAGGGAAGGGGGGAGAGAGGTAGAGAGGGAGAGAGAGAAACGGGGGAGAGAGGACTCAAAGAGAAGATTAATTAAAGAGGTAATGAGTAGGCAAGCTAGCTAGTTTTTGTCTTTTTTCTTTTGATATTGTCTGCACTATTTGATGACTTGGACACTAAAGATTGTGTATTTAAATAACTCTGCAAAGCCTTCAACATCTTTGAGCAATCAAAGCAAGTGTACATCCATGTATGAAGTCTGGGGAGAGCCTAGAGTTACCATTTGCCCTTCACAAAGAAGTAACTTCACGGCCACAACTAGCCTGCAGACACATTTATTTGTTTCATTTATTATTTAAATAGAAGTTCAACTAGTGATCAAAATTTGTGCACTAGGAAGTTATGCATAAAATAAATACTTCTATCTGCTTGTTCTTCAGAAGTGGGCTAACTCAATAGCACTGAACTGATAGCACAGACCGTTCAGGAGATAGGTGAAGAACCTCCTGCTAGAGAAAGCTGTCCCCAGAGCTCTGGTCTGCAATGTCCTTTGCTCTCTTACTCTCGCTCCCATTCAACTACCAATGTTCTGCTTGAACTCTGTTAATAATTACTGTTGACTTTTCTCTGTTATTTTTTCTAATCCAATGCTGTAAAAGTGATTGGGTAAAGTACGAATCTGCTAGGAGCATCCATTCCTGGTTCCACCCTATGCCCAAAGAAACAGAAGCTCTGGAATCTGGCCAGACTCCCTGCTCCTCACCCTCTCCATTATCTTGGGTCCACATTTAACAAGCTTTCCCATGAATCCGTGTTGCTGATGCAAGTTCAACTTTGAAACTAATGGAATCAATGTAGTTTTCTTCCACACAGTGGTTTTAAGATCCTATTTCCTCCTGCTGACTTGCGTTTCCAGAACCTGGGAAAGACAACTAACAAAGGGGTCCATAGTGACAAAATTTTACCTTGTGAACTCAAAGATTATGTAATTCTTATCTAACCCATCACAAGAGGGAAGGTGGTTTTCTCAAGTCGTCTCAGCTCTTTATATGTTTTCTGTGTTTCAGCTGAAACATTAACAGCTATAATGCCAACTATCCATGTTCATATGCATATTTCTGCAGGGCCGAGGAGCCAAGCATCCACGTTAGTGGCTAGCAAGGGAAAGAAGTGGCTGCTTTTGACTTTGCATTAAGTATGGCATGGAATTTTCAACAAAATAAGAATGTGATGTTTTCTTGTACGTCTATGTCAGTTTCTTTACATCAGTTTCTTTTACAGGAGAAGTCACAGATCTACATGGGTGAGATTATACAAGGGTATAAGGAAAACGAGCCCCCTGTGTGAGGGAAGCAATGATCCATCGTAGTGCCTGGTAGCAGCTCCCAGAAGCATTTCTGTAGGCAGATCTCACCACATTTTGTTCCATGAGAAATTTTAGGGTGAGTATAGATGTCGAGGGAAGTTAAAGAGGTTAATTATGCATGTGAGAACCGGTTTGCATGTGTTTATATGTGTAGGCACAGGCTCTGTAATTTTAAATACATCTTATCTAAGTTTATTCTACTTGAAGTTTTATGTATCTGTAACTGTTAAGAATACCAAAGTATATGTGCAAAAGGTAAATTTTGCTTACCAAGAAAACGTATGTTAGATGATCTTAAAATTATGCTTGTAAAAGGACAATACTTCTTTCTTTCTTTCTTTCTTTCTTTCTTTCTTTCTTTCTTTCTTTCTTCCTTCCTTCCTTCCTTCCTTCCTTCCTTCCTTCCTTTCTTCTTTATATAATTTCAACCAATTTCAAAGGGTATTTACTCTTTGCTATAAAATTTGAAAAGCAGAAGAGTGCATGTCATTTGTACCACCTCCTGGCTTCATGGCTTCATCCAGCCTGCACAGTCCTCTCGTGCCTGTCATCCTCTGAAACTCGGGGGAATCTTTCCTACACCCATCTGATTGTTTGTTGACATAATTTGACCGTGTTGCATTTTTTGCCATGTTTTTTTTTAAAGAATTCTCTGCTGTCACACTTAGTTAAATACAGAGTACAAACATCCAGAAAGGTTTAAAAGTGACAATCTTTCCTCGTTTATTTTGTAAATAAAGTAAAAATAAATAGACAAACTCTTTAGACTTTGCTCTATTCTTATGATTTTTCTAGGCCTACCAATCCTTTCACTTTCTTTAGCTGACTGGATCACTGTGTGGTTCTGCTTCAATTAGCTAGAAATTTTAATCTTAAAAACCATTATATAATCTTTATTATGGATCCTTTTATATTTCCATTGATTTCTTCCTTATTAGTACTAGAGAAGTGAATTATGATATATTCAAAGACTTGTTCATGTATATGTTTACTGTCATATACTTCATAAAAGCTCCAAATCTGGAAACAGTGTAATTCAACAATAGAAGAATGAATGAATCAATTATAACATACAATTAATTAATTAATCGATCATATGTACCACACCCACATCCAGATGCATGTATGTGTGAAGATTTACATATACACACATAAATACATACATCAGAAAAAGCAGGTTAAGAGATGTTATTTAAGGCATGATCTTATTTTATAGCAAAGCATTAGGAGAAAGTTATATCCTCTGTTTTGCATATTCTATTTTATCTGTATAACCTAATTTATTGATACAGAGCCTTAAGCTCTTCCATCAAAAAAAAAATCTTGATCTATAAGCTGTCAAATAGAAAGATCTCATCTCAGCCTGGTGACACATAAGAAAGTACAATTTAAACTCCCAGAGAGTTGAAGAGGGATGCAGGAATTTTTACTGAAAATTTTCTCCAAGTATACAGAGGGATTAATGGGAAATTGCATTTCACAATATTGAACAAACCTCTTTATCTCTTTACAGAGCAAAACTTCCCAAAAGTTGTTTACCACTTGATCGTTCCCAAATCTATACCAAGAGCAAGCAGCCAGGTTGCTCTTCCTCAAAGATCCTCTATTTCTCTATTAACTTTTCCTGCCTCTTAATTCCCTTTTCTCTTCCCTGTTTCCTTTCACAGAATTTGCCAACCTATTTTTACTCCTTATGCTTGCTCTACTTGTATCTCTCTACATCTTAACACCAATTCAAGCAATTGAACAAACTATTTACCTTTATAAATCATATGGATTTTTCAATATTTCCATTAAACTTCACTAATGACCTCGATACTACATTATACTTTGAAGGTTACACCATTCTTGAAAATGAATGAAAATGAATGAAATGAAATGAATGAATGAAATGAATGAAAATGAATGAAAATGAATGAAAACCACTTGACTTCCCATTGTCTTTATTTTCTCATCTGTGGGGATTGTAGCATCTCTTTCCTAAAGTTATCGCTGAATAAAATTGTTCCATATCAAAAATAAAATTATTCTTTTAAAAAGTAATACTTAGAATTTTTTTCTCATGCTTTGCTTTTTTGGTTAGAACTGGCTACTCCTGGCAATGGATGGCTTCACCAGATCACATTATTTATCATGGGAGTAACTGTTGGAGAATGTCCATTTATTTCTCCAAGTTGTTACCCATGCATTGTCAAGGGTTGCTAACCCAGAATGCTGGCTTTCATTTATAGCCTGGGGCTAGAGGGAAATCCCAGAACTCCACAGACAATGTCAAGCTCATTGACTTGCATCACACGTGGTGCTAATTGGCCAGCTCCAGAAAGCATCCCCAAAGGCACTTCATCACTAATGGGTGGGGACCGCTTAGTGTAGGATCACATCCAAAACCCCCAATCCAAAGCCAGACAGATGCATAATGGATGGGAGTGATGAGAACTTAGCAAAACAGCAGTCACTAGCCCCATCAGGTTTCCCAAGACATTTTAAAAGATACCATTTCAAAAAAAAAAAAAGCTGTTTATAAACATCTTTTCATTTTTTAAATAATCCTGACTTCTGAACAATTATGGGAGAGAAAAAAATATGATTGTAGTTCGTGTCCTCCTGCATACCTGATCAAGGGCACACAAGATGGGAAGGGAACCCTAGCCTTCAACTGCATCACAGCTCAGCTCTGGAATGTGTCATGAAAAGCTACTGTTTCATGCAAGCTAACACTGATGGGTTGTTGCTTTCTAGGCAAAAGTTTTATGTCTTAGTTGCAATGGTCTAAGGTTTCTCCTTCTCTCATTTTAACTTCCCATACACGGACAAACACTAAACAAAAGTAGCTCCCCAAACCAGGGCCACATAAGGGTAAAATCTGTGTTTTCATATACAAGACAGCGTTTATGCCAGTGTTTTACATAAAACTCCTAGAAGTTTTGCATAAAGCACATCACAAAGGAAAAGAGGGCAGTTTATGGTCAGCCTGTCATTCCTAATTAACACCAATTCTCTTAACTATTTTATTCATGCTCTCAGAGATAAGTGCTTTTAAATGGGTGAACATGCCTTAAAGAAAGAACATGGCTTTTTAGCAATCACCCTTTGGAATTAGGACCTTCATAATGGTGTAATTTCTGATACATTAAATACAGGTCTTCATTACACACATCTAAAAAAAAGACTTTCCCCTTTATCCAAAAATGTGAAGGAGGTTACAAAGAAATAAAAACTGTCATCCAAGAATCACTAACTGAAAATGCCAATAAATCACTAAAGTGCTTTGAAGAATCCTCGTATTTCTTATAATTTGACAGAACAAAGGATTAAAGTTTTGACTACAGAACCCAAGACAGAAAAAAAAAAACAAAATCCCAACCACAATCAAAAGCAAGAAACTTGCAACTATATAGAATATTGAGCCACAGTAAGTAAATAAAAATAAGCCAACCCTAAGTACATATGTGGTTTCTTTTATCTCATTCCTGTGCCCTGTAAAGCTGTAACAGAATTGGCATCTTCCTCTGTCTTGCCTCAGTCTTCCTAACTCTATCCCTTATACATACAAACATCTTTGTCCTCCTTGAGCCAACCAAGGGCATTCCCACACAGGGCCTTAGTGCTTACCTTGTCCTGAGAAACATCTCTCCAGGCTATGCCTGCCTGCCATCTGGTTCTGTCTCACAAGTCAGGTGTCAACTCACGTGCCCTTTGTACCAAAGGACATTTTTCATCTCCTTATCCAAATTCAATACTCATCCTTTACTTCCTCTCAGAAATCCATTTTTTATTACTGAGCAGTCATCTTTCTCCATCATAATCTAGTTCACCCTCCCCTTTTATTGTCAAGCTCGCTCCTCATTTCTTTGTCGTATAGGTGAAGCACAGTACAGTAAATACAGCAAGAGAAGTGCGGAGGACATAGAGACAGGGGCGAGCTAATGGGCTGACCCAGATAGAATCTACTCTGACTTGGAAGTAGGATAGCTGGGTGGAGACATGAGTTTGGCACAAATGCATAAATGGGGGAGCAGTAGCAACTTTTCGTTTCTGTGTGAAGCCCAGCGGGGAGAGAGCGCTTTCTCTGGGCATTTAGCACTAGACATGGTTCTGACACAAATGCCTTTCTCCTGGGGCTTCCTTTGAAGATTCTGAATGAGGCAACCCTAGGTGGGAACCGTATCAAGAAGACAACTGTTCCTGAATCTGCCCTTTCTCGCTTTTAAAGCCTTTCTCTGCAGGTTCGACGTACTTTTACTGTGATCTGTGGATGCTCCAGAGGCCGTGGTCACCATGCCAGCCATTCTTCAGGAGCATAAACCATGCTCTTCTTACCCTGACTGAAATAGAGAAGAACAGTTCTTGTTGTCCCACATGCTAACCAAGATGCTTGTGTTAAGCATCTCAGTCGAGTGAAAACCGAGAAACAAAATAACCAACTTATTTCCTATAAGTTTGGTAGGCTACTTTAAATGTCTGGGCTCCAGGTTCTTTCCCTTGTAACAGTCCGATATGATGTGGGTGAATGGAAGGCACTGTCATGGTAGAATTTTTGGAGATTTATCTGGGTACAAAGGAAGGTGATAGTTGACTTGCAGATAATCAGATTTCTAGCAAGGTCTCACAGAGCACCAAGGATGAATGAACCATGACCCTGAAGATTCAGGACAAACATACAAGGGAGGGGATTCAGAAATTCCTAACCTACTAATACATTTAGGGAAAGGAGAAAATGATCACATCTTCATATGTACCAAAACATAAGTAAACCTTGCTCCTATTCTGTGTTTTGTTGCCTCTGCAAACATGACCCAAAGCCATCATATGTTTGTGTTAAGGTTGCTTGGATAGAGGTTCAGCTGAACAGAGATGTCACTAATTGGTCCTCTAACTTTGGATCCCACACTGTACTGTTCGGCCTTTGCAATTCTCTGCAGCCATGCAACTGAGAACTGCAAACGAAACGGAAAAAGAATGGTGCTGTTATTCTCACAAGTATCTCTTATGTAACTTCTATTGTTTAAATACATCTCATCATATTTATATGCTAAATTGTAATGCCAAATTAGACAGTGTTAAGAGGCAGTCCTTGAAAAGATGGTTATGTCATGAGGGTTCTAGATTTAGGGTGGAAAGCAAGGATGTGGATGCCGACAGAGCCCCACAGAAAAGGCAAGTTCAGTGCTTCCCTCCATCAACAAGCACTTTTTCCCTTCCAGCGTCTACCAGGGCATGGTCTAGCAGAAATCCCAGCACCATATTCTGATATTTTGTTGTTAAACTTCCCAAATTCTAGAAGCGTGAGAAATTAAACTCTTTGTTTTTAAAATAAACTACCCCTTCTGTAATATTCTACTGAGAAACAGGGTTTTGTTTGTTTGTTTGTTGCTGTAAGAAATATCTGAAAATTTGGCAATAGCTTTGGAAATTGGGTAACAGGTAGAAGCTGGAAAAATGGAAGAACAAACCAGGAAAAACTCATGTTGCTTTGATTGGCCGTGAAGGGTGATTGTGAGCCCAGAAGAAAAGATATTCACAGAAAGTCTGGAACTTCTATATTATTTACATTATTACCATCTGAACAGTGGCAGAAATATGGATCCAAAAGACCATTTTGAGATGTCAGCAGGAAATGGAGAGCAACCTATCACAAACCAGGACAAAAGGCCATTCTTGTTATAAAGTGGGAATCTGGCTGACTTGTATGCCTGCTGAAGGATTCGAAGAGAGGAAACTGGATACCCATAACTAAGATACTATGTAGCAATGCCTAAGCAAAATACTGAAGGTGTTCTGTGGCTGCTTTTAGCCATATTCAGCAAGATATGAGGGGAAGTTATCAGTATGAGTTAGAACTTGTAATGGAAACTGAGAAAAGGTACAAAAAATTTGGGAAATTCATAGTCAGACTACAAGGGGTGAAAGGGCATTTTCAGGAAGATGTGACAAGAGTTGTCTGAGTCACCTTTGCCACAGATAACACTGACTTCTCTGTACTCATGGAGACAGTGGATGAAGGACACAGAAGCTTTGCAGAGACACTTAAGGATGCTTTGTCTATCATGGCTCCAGAACAAGATGTTGAGCCCTAGATTTCCAGGAGCACAAAATGGGAAACTTTAGCACTCACGGCCCTATGTACCTTCAAGACTCTACTGCCTGAATTCTGGCATAGAATTCCTGGCTGATCTCAGCTGTATCTCCCATCTCCTCTCAGGGAAAGTGATACATGTGATGGCAACTCTGAAGGAACATCCAATGTACAAGATCCATCTTGATTTCCAATGACATTTGCCACAGATAGTCAGGATGGCCTGACAGAAACTTATGGCAGGTATGGAGCCACCACACCTTAAATTCTCCTCTAAGGCAACTCAGAATGACACCGTGACAATGGGACCTTCCCACTCAAGACCCCAGATATGTATACCCACTGTCTTAATTAATGTTCTATTGCTATGTAAACACACCATGACCAAGGCACCTTATAAAATAAAGCTTTCAATTCAGGCTTCTTACAGTTTCAGGTAGTTAGCCCATTGTCGTCATAGTGGGTACTACGGTGGCAGGGAAGCGTGGTGCTGGGGACATAGATGAGAACTCACATCTTATCTTCATGTTGCAAGCAGAGAGGAGAAAGTGAAGGGTGGGGGCTTGGCATGGGATTTTAAAACCTCAACTCCTACTCTTAGGGACATACCTCCTCCAACAAGGCCACGCCCCCTAATCCTCCCCAAACTGTTCTACTGGCATATGACTAAGAATGACTATGCATTCACATATATGAACTGATGGGAACCTTTCTCATTCAAACCCCCAAACTAACCCAGAGCAACTCTAGCTTGGGAAACAGCAGGGATGAGTCTCCAGCCTGTGCAAGAGTCTGGTAAATGGAGCCTGGTCAAGTGAGAGAGAAGGGTAGACCTGCTTGAGATCACAGCGGTACAGCCTCGCACCAGTGTGCTCAAGACACAGGACATGGCGGTGAAGGAGATCCTGCCCAGCCCCTTTGCTGTTTTCCCTGTTTGTTTCAATCATTTCGTTGTGACTATTTCTCAACCGCGTCTTGCTTATTTCTCTTTTGGGAATAGGGAATCTTTATCTAGTGTTTAGTCCACCATATTTCTTATAGGATCCTATGGAATGTTAACTGAACAGGTTCGTGGTTGGAAGACAGTTTGCTTGGGAATGGGAAGGGTCTTTAGTCTCCCCCTGATTCTGATGAGACCTTGGACTTTCAATTTGGTATTTTCTTTTGTTCTTTGCTATTATGACACATGCTCTTTCTAGGTAGCTCTGTCTGGCTTGGTACTCAACATCTAGCCCAGGCTAGCCTTGCAGTTGTAAGAATCCTCTTGCCTCAGCCTCCCCCATTGGGGTTACAAATGTGTTACAGGGGTCGCTGTGCCTCCCATTTAACATGAAATATGTTGAAACTCTAAAACTACTCTGGTGAAATGAATGTAGTTTTTTTTTATAAAAGTTAGTATGAAATTTGGGGGCCACAATGGTTTGAATGTGCCCCGCAGTTTCTGTGTTAGATATATAATCCTGATTTACCAGTGCTGAGAGGCAATACATTTAAGAGATGAGTAGGCAGTGGGAGTTCTGCCCTCCGGAGTGAGTTACCCGTCATAGACATGGGGACAGGATAACAGGATGAGTGTGACTGCTTGCCAGCACCCTTTTACACATTCTTTCCTGGGCCTTTGCTTTCTGTGATGGATGATACAGCAGAAGGCCCATGCCAGAGGCTGCCACCTGGATATCGGACTTCCTAGCCTCTGGAGCTATGAGAAATTAAATACCTTTCTATAGCAAACCACCCAGTCTGCAACACAGGAAAAAGAGATCAACACAGGGTGATCTGGCGTTCCTTTCCCTATACAAAAGGTCACAATGGAGAAAATCTTGGAAGGTTTTTGTGAAGGTGGCAGAGTGTGTGTTAGCGTGGGTCCCTGCCTTCTTCAAGTGACAGCATGAAGGACATCCACTCACCTGCTACTCACCTGGCCACCCGAATGGCTGAAGTACATGTTTTCTCTGAGCTGTTTCAGAACACTGTTTGGCCTCCATTGACAAACAGCAATAGTCTCCATCACACTTACTGAACTATACACAAGGCTAATATTTCCTCAAGCTCTGGGCTCAGCATCTCCTCTCCCTCAGTATCTTTCTTTATCACCTTTGACATTTCTATTCTGCAGCTTTCTTCGCAAAGTTTCCCCTAACCTCAGAGAAGATATTTCATCACCCTCGAAAATTTTCTCTTTTGGGTTTCAGAAGCATAGAGCAAATTAACCTTGTGAACTTCTACTTGAGCAGATGCCAGGAAAACTCTATCATACTGGGCCCCCCAAAAAAAGGTCTGACCTTGGCCCTGCGAGCATCTCTCTCCCTCAGTTAGTTTTCCTGAGCAATCTTTGCGGAGGAATTTTCTGTTCTGAAAGCATGGACGATGATTCATCTCTAATATTGCTAAGCAGAGACCTGTATTGGTGTGGTAGTAGGCTTTCAATAAATATTTAACGAATATTATCTATCCTTTGGGTCCCAGGAAGATTAAGTTGGAATTCCAATGTTCTTACTTTGAATTTGTGGGAAACATTATGCTCAAAGTAAAAGAAAAAAAAATTACAAGTACATGCCCATAATTTTTCAGAAAGGTCAAAAGGACTTCACTGTCTTACTAAAACAGTCCAAAGACATCTTGACTCCTTTTAATCTAGCTGAAAACCTCCGAGAGATGTGCAATCCTTCATATTTATGAAGGTGAGCATATGGCCTGCACTTTAAGTAGCAAGCACCCGAGAAAACAACACGAGATTGGATTGGGGCGGGGTCAAGATTTCAGAGATGCTGTGTACCATCAGCTGGCATCGTTGTCTCTGGGCTGTGGAGAGGCAGAACATCGTGGCAGGAGGGTGTATAAGAGCAAAATTGCTTGGCTCTTTGTAGGCAGGAAGCAGAGAGAGGCCTGCCCGTTAGGAGGCCTTTTGTCTTTGTCCTCTTGCATTCGGTCCCTATTTGAGCAGTGATATCCACACTAGGATGTCCTCGCCGCCATTGGCTAACCTTTGAAAACATCCTCAGAGACACTTCCAGACTCTCTTTGTCATTGCTCATTACAGTGAAGTTGACAGTCGCATTAACCATCATAGTGAGGGTGAGCCCAGACCCACATTTTTGTGGGGGTTTGTATGTATGAGGGAGACAAACTGTGCAACATATTACATACTCCATCGCTGTGTCCAAAACCAGGAAAACTCCTTCTATGGTGTATATTCTTCCTCAAGAAAATATTAGTACCCACTTCCTCCTAATTCCAAGTGAACAAAGGGTAGAATAAGGGCGCAAAATATTATATAAAGACTTGTAGATACATAATCATTAGGCATTAACATGACTTTTATTTATTGGAATCCCACACCAGTTCAGTTAATGTTGAGGCTTTCGGATCTTCCCAGAGGAGGTTGTTGTTTAGCTTTGTTTCTAGGTCTGTGTGTTACCTATGTGACGTCAGAGTCCCCTCTAAAAGGACCTGTGTATGCAGCTTGTTCTCAGCCTTCCGGTGTCTGTGCACACACACAAAGCTGGACTTCAGAATCAACTTGTACAGCACGTTTCTTTGTTTTCCAGACACCACAATCGCTCTGAATGTATTCCGAATATAAAGAGACTAATCATTAACAGTTTTCCCCCTATTCAGCGATTTAAAGAACCTACAAGCGGATATTATATAGAGAGAATGGTTCTACTCTACTGTGTGTCATAGCTATTCCTTCTTCACAGAGAGAACCATTTTGCCCTCATATATTACCAGTTTACCGTAAAACCATAAACCACCCAATCAACATAAGTTCCCTGAGCAAACCAACCAGGAACTGGAGCTGTGAAGAAAATACGGCTGGCATTTATATCCATTGCTACACTTCTCCAAAGCAGCTCACTGCGTCTATTCACTCAGCAGCATTCTTGGATGCTAAGATTTCTGTATTGAGATGCACAATACGACAATCAAATAATAGATCAAAACAGTTTTTATAACATAACAGCGCTACAGCAGGACGCATGGTTATCTCTGTGAAGGGACTCGCTATAGTGCAAGAACAAATGGAATGTGCTGGCCTTGTATTTCAGATCAGAGAGCCAAAGTTTGCAATGCATGTCACTTTCTCCTCCTCATGTGATACCTCCATCAAAAAATAAAAATAAAAATAAGCTACATGCATTATACATCACTTCTGTGTAAGCAGAGGATAATGCAAGGCATGTATGTAAGGTGACATTTTCTAATCACTGGGCTAAATGCAGACTCAATTAATTTTAGTGATGCCTTTTATTTATCCCAACTTATACAAAAATACAATAGCTTCAATATTTGCGAATTTATTACTGGCTTATTTTACATTCTTGTTTTTCATGTAAAGGCTTCAAAGCCTGTCTGTATATGAGGCTTACATTACAACTCATTATGGACTAACAGACTTTATAGACCCTTCAGGAGCTCAATAGTTACATGTAACTGGTGATCACCATGTGTATGGGGCACAGCCAAGGTCACACGTGTTCAGACACCGC
This sequence comes from Microtus ochrogaster, assembly GCF_000317375.1. Lineage (NCBI taxonomy): Eukaryota > Metazoa > Chordata > Mammalia > Rodentia > Cricetidae > Microtus > Microtus ochrogaster. The sequence goes on from NC_022014.1 coordinate 58,424,690, forward strand.
AGCATCATGCTTTACCCTCGTTCCTATTTTATCCTCTGCTCAGCTGGTAGTATTCATAGTCAAACCCTAGATTCTTTATTCAAAATATGCCCAGGCATTGTTCCAAGCAGTGTTCTAGTTACCAAGAATAAAAGGGGATACGGAGAGTCCCTTCTTCCCGCAAGCCAAGCAAGTTCAAATATCATTTTTCCAGAGAAGTCAGTCTTGATCCTTCAACAAGACTGGTCCCTCTGTCAGTCCATGCAATGCACATAGACTTAGCTCGCAGGACTCCCGCTGTTATCTGTTTAATGTGTATTTCTTAAACAACCACAAGGTCTATGTAGATAAAAACAACAGCTCTCTCAGAATTTCCCAAATTTACCCAGTATGGCAGATACCTGAGACCTGGTAGGTGTGTAGAAATCTTCCTTGGATATAAGAAGAGATGAAGGAAGTAAGGAGGAAAGGAAGTAGAAGAGAAAAGGAGAGAAAAGTGTGTGTGTGTGTGTGTGTGTGTGTGTGTGTGTGTGTGTGTGTGTGTGTGTGTGAAGAGATGTGATCTGGTACAAAGTGGGACTGTAACATTGTTAGCTAAATGTGATTATCTGCTACATAATCTATTACTTCCTGACTTATTTGTGTGCAGTCTTTTGAATTTTTTCAAATCCCATCTTCATAGAACAGGTCTCCAGTCCTCGTATTTCATATTTTGTTGACTCCTTTCTGGCACGTACTTCCATCCATGTTTCAGTTCTAGATGTGACCTGAATGTACGTTGGAAGGGGCTGTATATTTCATGGTTACTCCGACAAATTTTGAAAACACTTCCATGTGGTTTATAGCATACACATCCACAAGAAGGTGAATGGGTTTTAATACCATCATTCAGATAAAGATTGGCTGCCCACAGCTACTTCTAATTACAGAGATGGGCAATTATGGCCCTTAGAGTGTCTGGTTTGGTCTACTGTCTTCATTCATGGATGCTCTACAGGTTTAATTCCTGGATCATCATTTGGTGGATGATTAGTGAGATTTTTTTTTTGATTTATTTGTTTGTGTTTAATATCATCAAGCATTTATCACAAACATAAACAAATCATCCATTTTCAAATTTAGGCTCTGGCCAAGACATGTGAAGTGTTTCCGGAGCTCTTCTGGAATCTACACAATCTTTCACAAAGCTCTTTAAGGTATAACTTAGCCAAGTTTATCAAGGCAAATGTTCTTCAGAGCCCTCCTTCCTACACTGTTCCTCCAGCACTTTGAACACACCGTCTACTTGTATTTTATTGACTGATGTGCATGAGAAGACAAGGAAGCAGCAGGCCCCTCTTCTCTACTTCGTCTTTCTCCAGGCAGGTTAAGTACTTTCAACCCGTGTTTCAGGTGCCTCCAGCATGGGTGGTACCTAAAGACAGACCTCATTGGTTAAATCAGAGAATGTGGGTGTAGTGCCCGCTCCCTCTTTTTCTGGAACTCTCCAGCGCATTCTGATGCACAGTGAAGTTTAAAGAGCACAGAGTAAACGAGAGGAGGCCATGAATTGGTGAGGTGCGAGCAGGCGCACGAGAGGTAGAAATGGAAAAGAAAGAGCAGGAAATTACAGAATTATATTTCAATTTAAAACAAACAAGCAAATAAAACCCTTAGATGATCTCTTGCTCAGTGTCAGGTATTATCAAAGAAATGAAAGGTTGAAAGCTTGATGCAATGCCATAGGAGCGAAGCATATTTTTAACGCACACCCAAATCTTACCATTGTATGTGCAGACGAGCACACATATCATATGTATATAGCTTGTAAAGAATGATACAATTTTTGATATCTTACAGCAAAAATTCATCAAATTTCATTATAAAGAGGAAAATAAATCACTATTTTAAAATCTACAGCATTTCTCGAGTGAAATTCCAAGTTGTCTTTCAGTTTTTGTTTACAGTATTTTTAGATCTCCCTCTGCATGCTGTGTTTTCTTTCAGACGCGCTGCCAACTTTTGTATCTGTCATCTGGTTTCGAAAATGAGGTTTCTCATCATTTTTAAAGCATTTTGCCTTTTCAGTTGTCACACTAATGCTTGGTACATCTGGAAGCTCCTACGAGGGGATAGATTTAGAGCCTTCATTTAAAAGCAAATTAAATAATTACCAATATTTAATTTCAGGTTCCTTCTGAATCCATTAAAGGGTCTGTAGCCCTGCTTTCTCGCCATCCCCTAAATTAAATTTTATATTTAAAGGCTAGATTCTAGAGTTTCTTAGGCTTCCCATCTTCAAATTTAAATTCAAAAGGGCAGAAAAAAAATGATTTGAAATGAAGCGATCCATCCTGGGTTTTATTCCTTTATATAACTAGAAGGTAAACTGAAAACAGCAGAAGCCAGGGGAGGAGGAGGCCACCGAGTAGGGCAGTGACTATCTTCTTCTGCTTTGTCACATGGTCACACATTGCCTGGGTGTTTCTATTTTGTGGGCTAGTCACTCAGTTATTTTCCTCAAACACAAATGTACTCTGGTTTTCTAAGGTTTTTGTTTTTGTTTTTTTGGTTATTTTTATTAAAATTCACCTGATACCCTTAAACATTGATAGCATTTTTCTAAAAGTATGGGAATTCGTCTATGCCAAAATCCACCAGTACATCTGACAATTAGTTAGTAGGTTCTGTAGAAGGAACAGGCTAGACGCATAGTGGGTATGTTAGCAAAGCACTTGAACTAGGGAGTCAATGGGATAGGAATTGTGTAGGTGGCATCTCTGGGATGCGGATCTTGAACAATTCCTCAAATTCTGCCTAAGTCTGAACACATATTTATCCCACAGATTGTTTGAACCTTCTCATCTCCTGACAGTGAATAGACATTGATCCCCTCTGTTGGGTTATTGTGTGAGAGGAACAAGTAAGACAGTCTAATACGAAGGGTTAAGGACAGTTCCTAATAATACAACCAAATGCTTATTGACAATCTTTTAATAACTGCCTCATCTGGATATTCTGTCTTGTTGAAAAATATTTCAGCTGGGGCAAGTATCTTGGTTTGCACTGATTTTTCTATAAACTTGTCACAATGAGTGATGGGAGATGACAGATAATGGAATCTATCTGAGGAGATGCTAGTAAGAGGAGAGGGATGTTCTTGGGGAAAGAAGCACGGAATTTTGCGTTCCTCGCAATCGTCTATTCCTAACTGAATGGGTCCCCTACCTCCTCAGTCCTTTCATGTTCCACACCGACCAACACAAACTAGCCCATCAGGTACACATGAGCAAGAAGAAGAAGCTCTATTGCTCATGGACGCATGGGGAGCAGGCAGTTCCCCTGCACTTGCCTTACTGGAGAAAGAGTGCCTGGTCACACATGGTGAAGGATGTTAGCTTCAAACAAAGAAATTTAATTCACAATTGTGCACTGGATTAAGTTAGTCCGTACAGTTTAAGATTTTTATTTTATAAGCATAGAAGTGTTTGGACAAATATTAACAGTCATGACTTAATAATAAGATAACACAAAACTTACCAAGTACAAAGGTAAGTGTAAAGCGTATCAAATTTATATTATTTTTATATTATGTAATCTGTATCTTACACATGTATGTGTATGAATGACTTAACAAAAATAGTGTCTGATTATTGGATTGTAGACAAGATTTGTATCATGGATATATCTAATTATAATATAGATGTGCATATAACACATGCGTACACACACTTTTAATACCTTATACCCTATTTAACTAGGGCTGTAAAAGGCAAAAGTAAAACAGATGGAGAGGAATGTGATTGGGAGGAGACCTGGGTCTTCAGAAAAATTAAAATGTTTGCCGTTCTACCTTCCTGCACTAGATAGGTGACTTCTGAGTCTTCAACTAATTCAGACAGAGTCAACAGCTGCAGATTATTACATGGCAAACACTTTATCCCCGTGCCTCTCTTGCTATTAAAAGAAAGTAACTTCCATCTCTAGAATGGAACAGCACAAAAGTCCAATCCTTGCCTCATCCAGCTTTTGGTTACTCATCCTCCTGGGAAGCAGGGTAGCAATCAACTTGGCAAGAATGGGAAAAAAAAAAGAAACAGGAAAGGTCCCTTCTCCTCTAAAAGGGTGCCACTGTCTGGGTCTACCAGTGACTGAGTGTTCATGTTTTGGCGCAAGGAGGGGAAGTTGAAGGGGCGGTAAGGAACAGGAGGAATCTGCTGTTTTCATCTCCACAGCCTGGTGTTCTCTGGTGTTTCCAAGTTCCGATTAGGAAGAGGACCCTCCTCAGTTTGTTTCAGGGCATTTGTATGAACCAAGTTATGAATTCTGGAGTTTGGTAGGACTTTTCAACACAGTGAGAGTATTTCCCACAGCATTAAATATTCCTTTGTCTATAAAACCACTTTCAGCAAGTGTTTGGCACATCCATTTTGTGACTTCTTATAGATATAAAACCATATCTATGACCAGGTAGGTAGGTTTCTGAAAAAGGGCTGAATTGCTACAAAGGACATAAACGCATACGACATGCACTGCACAGCATTCTAAAATAGCCTGGAACAACACACGTGAACCCATGAATTGTATTTTAGCCTTTTTATTTTATCCTATTTTTTTTTAAAAGTCATCACACAGGAAGTTTGCATCACTTGACACCTCTCCCAGAAGCAAATGTAAACACCTGTTTCCCTGTGCCCTTGCTGGAATTAAGAAAGAGAATTAAAATCATATGTCACATTTCCCTTCCTGTGATTTTCCATGCTTTAGGCGCTGGGAGGAAGCCACCCTGCATCCTTTGTTAGGGAAGCAATTCCACTGCCGTTTGCCCAAGTGTGAAATGCCTTATTTCCTTAAGTCAAGTTACCTAATCTCTTGACATTACAAATATTAGCGTCTTAAAATCTGTTTTGAAATTAAGACAAAAGCAAACATCATTGCTAATGTACATTTGAAAGAGGAGGGGGGGGATGAAACCATGGAAACCAGCAGAGGAATTAAAATGGCAACTAAGAATTAGACGCCAGAATAGAACCAGCAATGGGCCAGATGAGGATTATAATTGGAAGCGATTTGACAGGAATTCTAAGGTGTTCTTTTGCATATGTCCTTCCTCCCCCTAACCCCCCTCCCCCACTCTGGTCAGGCTTTCAGGAAGGCTTGATAAATCTTACTTCTATTATTATATTTTTGTTCCTTGTAAAACTCCTTCTAAAAACCACAGGCTGCCACAACCACACACAAACATAGCTCATTTTAGGCCACAGGATGGCACTCTGTGTGCATACAAGTGATGAAGTACTATGTTCCCCGTGGAAAAAAAGGAGAGAGAGAGAGAGAGAGAGAGAGAGAGAGAGAGAGAGAGAGAGAGAGAGAGAGAGAGAGGTTCTGTGTCCCTTGGGAAGCTGTGAGAGACAGTGTTCACAGCCTGCAGTGATAGCCAAGCACCTATCCACTGGACGAGGTTAGAGCAGGTTGTATTATCTTTGCAAAGTGCCTGGGTCCTCTCAGTCACGCTATCCAACTCTGGGGAGGGGGTCCTAGGACCACTGCCTCCTGGACTACTCACTGCCGTAAAGAAAACTGTGGGCCAAGTGGTGTGGGCATAGTCCTGTGTCAATGGTTGTTCTAAATCTCCCACATGAACATTTTTTAAAAAAACTATAATATTTCAGTCTGTGGAATGAGGTTAGTGTGTGTGTTAAATGGGATGGTGCTCGGGTCAGTTGGAACTACTGCTTTTTCCTGATTTGGGCAATTGAGTTTGCCACTGTCATTACTGCAACAATCATAATTTACTATTACAAATATGATATAAAGAGAAAAGTATTTTTCTTTGGATGCAGCCACTTCTGACAAAATCATCACAATATGTAAAGAAGTCACAAAATCAAATCATTTCTCAAAAGGACAAGGAAGCTTAAATAAATAAACAAACTATAAATGAAAGTCTAAGAAGATCTGGATTAATGTCACAAGCACGATTTTCCCTGGCGGAGAGAGGGAGGCACACATTCCCAAGCTAAACCATGGAAGGGGGAGATCAAAGGAGTCGGAGTGCAAGGCACATTCTCAACCAGAGACTAACCAGAAAATAATTCAGTACGAAAAATCTGATGGAATAACAGAAAGTCTCCAAGGCCAAGGGAAGGCTTTTAGGCTTGCCCTAGCTATGGTGCAAAACCCTTGGGCCGGGGCTCTGAGTGACTGAGACAGGGAAAATCAGCCTCCTCGCATCAGCACAGAGAACCGGTGAGAGAAGAAGAATGGTGTGTGAACAGGAGACGACAGTCGAGCGACGTAACGAGGACTCAGGAAATGGAGACAGATCTAGAGCTTAGAGAGATACCTGGAGAAAGATGGACTGTCCCCCACAGGGCGAAGCACTGAAACCAGCAGAACACTTTCCTGGCCCGGCTTCTAATAAAAGTGGCCTGAACCCAACCTGCCATGAAGTCAGCTTCGGCTTCCATGAGCTCCTTCCAAGGGTGAAATCTTCTCTTGCCCCAACCCCGGCCAGTACGCTTCATTACCTCATCTATTTCACTAGAGCTATCTGGAGCTCCGCGGCCACATGACTTCAAAGGGAAAACCCTAGGGTCTTCTCCATAGGGATTGACAGCAACGGGGTTATCTATCCCACAGGACAGGGGCCGCGGGTCTCTGCTTAGGAGATGCAATCTCCAATTGTCAGAAATCTGTTTTATTTCTTCAGTACTGTTCTTTCTGAACAGGAAGCTTCCTCCTCCTCGAACCTACTCTGACCTGTTCAGTTCGCAGCTGTTGGTGCTGTTTGGGGAGGTTTAGAAAATGGGGGTTTATGCTGGTCTAACAGAAGGAAATATACAGGTGTATACAGGCCGCCTCCTGGATACACACGCTTGGCCCTTTCACCATGACTGACTGTTCTCTGTCCACCAGAACGGTGCTCCTCAGCCATACGCTTGTGCTAACAAGGTGTCTTACCCCAGTGAACAGGGCCAAGGGAACCATCCACTGTGCCTGCTCGCTGAAGCTGTGAGCAAAATAAATCTGCCGTCCCGCAAGTTGCTCTCTGAGGCATTTGGGTTACAGAAATGAGAAAGTTGACGACCTGTATCTGTGTTCCCAGCAGTGACAGCAAATGTCTTCACAAGCCCCTCTTGTCTTTCCTTGGGCCATCTTGTCTCATTCACTTTAACGTTCCTTAAAGCCTGCTTCTAGAGACTTCTTCCCAAGGCTAGAGACCCAGTACCTCTGCTCTCATTATTTTCCTTGTTTGTATTATATTAAAACAAAATGCCCTCACTTGTATAAATATTAAGCAAACATTTCCACTGCATTGGGCCATAGTGCCGATTGCTATGACAGATGTACTTGTGTATTTGGGGCCTTGTATCATACAAGATGGATTGATATTTCCATCTTCTCCCACCCCCACAAACATTACCTAGTGCTTCTCCTTTATTTGATGTTTAAAGTGTTGTTGAGTACTCTATGTACCAGGTGCTTTTCTATGAATGAGGGATAGAAAAGGTTAAAAAAAAAAAAACAAACCAACAATCAAAGCAAGAAAATAATCCCTGTTCTCATGAAATTCCTGAGGAGCAAGTGAACATTTTAGTTTTTAATCCCAAAATAAACACAAAAAGATCAATATGACTCCACGTCCATGACAAGACGGTTTCTTTCTGCGGTGATCAAATGCTGTCCTAGACACACAGCATACGTCTACTCCAATCTTATTCTCTTCCCACCAGCCCACTAGAGTGGGGCCAGCTCGGGTCTCCAAAGACAGGCATGATACCCCGAACCAACAATTGCTCTTCAGTCCTCAGTTCCTCCAAACCCTTGGATGCTGTGAGAAGTGTCACCAATTCTTCTCGAAACACTCTGCATTGCCTCGGGTTGTATTAGTGTCTTACTGGAGGACGTTCAGTTCCTCAAGGCTGCTGCTGCTGCGGGGGTGCTTTATGCGGAACTGCTTCATCCTCTCCCTCTGCCTTTCTGCCTCCTACGTTTAGGATTTAGATAATATCATTTCTTCAAAGAGGATTTGCCTGTCCACCTGAGTCAGTAGGATCTCTCCCTCCTTCTCTCTCTCTTTCTGCCAGTCTCTCCTGATCTCTGCCTCCAGAGCATGTGACACAGCCTTCCATTAACATGTAAATATTTGTTTAGTGTTTTAAGGGATAAATGTAATCCCCCGTGCCAATTTTATTTATTTGCCTAGTATGCAATCTATACATTCATATGCACGGTGCTTGAGAAGCAGCTGCATGGATGAATGAGGTGTTTTGACTGGTGTTAAACTAGGATCAAAAGTAACTTCTTGTCTTATGCATCATCTACAACACCCAGAATATGTCAGTAAAATTCACAATATAGAAAACACTGTGGAAATAGATGTACTCTAAGAGGCGAGAAGTTGATGGATTCGGGGACATATTAGTTCTGAGCTGTCATGAGAACATTTAGAGAAAGGATGTAGGAGCATGATGGGGATCCTGGTCCCTTCTCCTTCATCATCCATTCTGCCCTTTCCCCTGAATGTAAGCCACAAACTCAGGGGACATGACCTCTACTTTAAGTGACAAGCTCTTTATGATGCTCACATCCCCCCTGCTCGGGATTTTATTGTGAATCTCCATTCTAAATCAAATGATACAAATAATTTCAGTAACAACAGGGATTGGCTTGATAATGGTCTTGGGAATGAAATCAAGGCAAAAGGACATGCATCAATTGATTTATGGAAATGTCCTCATTCAAAGCAATACACCCTCTGTCCTGAGGAACAGGAAGGGGGATCCACACAGTTCTGATTGCTACCATTGGCAACTCTGTATACTAACTAATGAAATAAGGCCATATGCAGACAGAAAAACTAACGGATGGGAAGAAGCTAACCCAAGGGACCTTACAAACCACCCTTTCTTCCTATTATGATACAGTTATATTCGTAGAATTGTGTTGTCTGCTTTCTTTCCACCCCTTTACATGGAAGAGTTCTTCCATGATATCAAAGAGGAAAGACATTTGTAGAACAAAGGGGAAGTAAAGCAAGAAACAGGAAAATTCACTGAGAGAAATGAGATATGTTATTCAGTTTTCCATCACGGTAGCAAAATAGCTGAGGTAATTAGCTTATAAAGGAAAAAAAAGCTAATTTTGGCTCAATTTTAGAGGCTCTGGGTCTCTGGGAGGGTGTGGTGGTAATGCTGGGGATCATGTGACCGAGCAGACTGCTAACAGCCTGAGACAGATGCCCGAGGGAGAGATGAAGAGAGACTGCATCTTAGAAGCCCAGCAAGGATTCACACTTACAGAAATAGCCCGAGTGCTTGCTGCAGAATGAACTCTTCGTGACAGTAGCTGCAGGAAGGGACTAGGTGTTTCAAGAGGTAAATGTAGCTGGTGCACTCTCTCAGGACTTAACTTATATGATACTCCACAGACTCATTGCATTAAGAGCACCACTTTGTTTATGGATCAAATATTCAAATGCCATTAATTACACCTTCTATACCTTATCATGGTATTTGTTCATGTTTTTCCTATGACACTTCTAAGTCATTGTTTTGGTGTAAGAGTCATTGATGTCTATGCGTTTCCATGCTTGAAAACTCCATGGGCTTGATACAGATGCAGCAATTCTTAAAAGCAATGTCTTGCAACCAGCTGGGTGAAAATCCCACAGATGTTGGTACCCATTTCATAAACACTGATGTACCTTATAATAGCATAAGAATGGACAGCTACCAGGTAGCAGATGGGACACTACTGCTTCTTCAAATAATCACTAAGTGAGCATAAGTTATTGTATTTAAAGATGAACCCCCCCCCAAAAAAAAAAACAACAACAAAAACCTGCATTAGGCTCTCATCCTATACTGCCAACAATGCACATAACCCAACTGCAGTTGTGGCTGTGTTCACACACATATAAACAATGGCAGATCCTGGTCAGCAATAAGTGAATGCTGACATCGATTGTTCTACAGATGTTAAAATGGAAAATTATGTGATGGAATATGGATAGCTCAAGTGAAAGGCCCTTATTCATTTATTTATTCACTCCTTCAATCATTAATAATTATACTCATTGAGCATCTACCAGGTGGCAGGCATTCAGATAAGGGTCAGGAAGTACTGAAGTGGGTGGGCAGGATCCTCCAATCATAGATGTCTAGACTGTAGATCTGTTTAAAAACACACAGACACACAACAACAACTGCATACTATTACAGAATTTGTGTGCTGATAGGAAACAGCGGTCCCCAGTTTCTTACAAGATATTTGTTGATCAAGAAAAACCCCAGGCAATGCATAAGGAACTGTTGCCATTTTGCCAAGCTGCCATCTGCCCCTACCAGGAGAAACAGTAAATGGAGAGGCTTTGGGAAATAAATACAGGCATTAATCTCAGATAATATTTACTTACGGCAGAAGAAGAACAAAGTAGACAATGTTAAAGAACCAAGATATTGCTATAGCTGGGCTGAGCTAAGCATAGGCGTAATACAAGCTGGTTATGAGAGGAAGTGTATCAGCTAGCCAGTGATATTGGAAAGGACAGAAGACAAGAGGTTTATTTTTGGTTCATCTTTGCTTCCCTTTGACATGGATAGATTCACCCATCAGATGGTTTTATAACTCCCACGAACAATCCAAATTCTAGAACTTGCGTCTTTAGATCAAGGCTATGAATCATTGAGTGTATTCCCAGATATAGCCCTCCTGTTGTCATGCCCTATGTAAATCATGTTCTTCCACAAATCAAACATTCCAAGGTCATGGAGCCATATCAAATTTAATATAAATGCAGGTTGTTTTATAATATGGGGTAAACAGATCTAGAGACAGAATAAAATTTGCCCAAAGCACACTCAGATTGCAAACTACAATATAATCTTTCCTGATACACATATATTGTGTCTAGCTCTGGTAGGCCATGATTTAATAGTCTGTGCTTCCTTCCCAGATATTCAAAAAAACTAGCTTCTTTCTATTGTTTATATCAGAAGTGGAAGTAAACTATTATGGAAAATGATTTCTACCCATCATGGCTCATTGAGTTGGGCAGTTAAAATTATATGTGCATATACAGAAACACACAAGTTTTGTTCATTTGACACTGTGTTTTCCATTAGGCATTTGAAAGACAATATGATGATTCTCTATGTCCCTGGTCATAGATACATGAAAACACACCAACAGATAACACAATAATGATGGCATGGATGAGCTATTATACAGATGAAGCAAAGAGATGTCAGGAAAGGGAAGCTAGCAGGCTGAGAAAAATCGGGAGCTTGTGAGAAGAAAGAGACTTCTTGGCAGAGTGGACAATCGTTAGTGTTACCTATTCCACCACATCTTCTCACACACCTAATGAAAGCAATCTTGATTTCCTGAAGAAATCCATATCTACCTGTAGTGGCACTTCAATTGTATTTTAATAAATAAAGCCTGCCTGAAGATATGAGAGTAAAAACAGCCCCACTGGTAAGTCTCACAGACTAAGTAATGGTAACACACACCTTTAATCCCACTAGACACACTAATTTGCCATAGAAACCTGGCAGTTTATGCCTTTAATAACAGTGGTTCATACCTTTAATCCCAGTCCTAGAGAGGATTATAAAATGGGAGGAAACAGTCTCATCCTGAGATTCCTGGAGGCAAGACAGCTATTTTAGACTGAGGTTGAGGTAAGAGCCAGTGGCTGCTGTTTTGCTTTTTGGATCTTCAAGTTGAACTTCAATATTGGTCTCTGAATTTTTATTAATTGTGCATCATTTGGTGTCCAACATGGGACACAAACCCACAACCCTGAGATTAAGAGTCTCATGTTCTACCTCATTGGGTGCCAAATGAAGCACAATAACTAATAACTCAGAATGAGACTGTGTCTGAGAGCTATTTCCTCCCATTTTACAATCTTCTCTAGGATTGGGAATGAAGGCATGCACCCCTGGGATTAAAGGTATGTACTGCCCAGTTTCTATGGCAACTAGTATAACTATTGGGATTAAAGGTGTGTGTTACCACTGTCTTGCTCTAACGCTGATCCGTGTGGCTGTATGACTCTCCTGAACCCCAGGCAAGCTTTATTTATTAAAATACAATTGAAATGCCAATATATTTTCCCTTTGGGATTTGTTCCACCCTGTTCCATCTCAAACTATGTCGATACTATAAATCAGGATATTCCCTTGATTTTGTCGTAAAACTGCTTTCATGATGGATACAAACATCAACAACAACAAAACCAGTGAAGTCAGTGGTGGAGGAATGGACCATGGTTTTGAGAATTGTCAGCCATATTAGAACACAAGCAACAACCTGTCTGAGAAAGAAGCTATTGTAGAGAAAACTGAGCTGATGGACAGAGTGTGATCAACGCCTAAGAAAATGAATATAGTATCTCGATCCAGTTGTTCAAGATGCAAAGCATTTATCCTGAATATTACCAGTAGGAGTTAAGAATTTTCCTTTCGGATTCTCTCTTGATTGAGTTTGAATTATCTGTACTTGAAGCAATTCTACTGCGCATGAGTGGGCTGTGCATCTTGGCAAAACTCTGGCAAGCCTAAGGAGTACTCAAGTCTGACTGATGTCACCTCCCTCACCAAATTCCTATTTTCAAGTCATTACCCTTAAGAACTGATTGTTTCAGTATCTAAGAGCATGGCTATATTTTAAAATAGCACCTTTAAGGATTTAATTAAGTTAAATGAGATCATTGGGATTGAACCAAATCTGGTATGACTGATTTCTTTATTAATAGAGGGATTAGTCTAGAGTCACAAGGCAAAGACAAGCATCTGCAAGTCAAAAAGAAGAAGCCACAGAAGAAGTCAATCTTAGGATACTTTAGTTGGTGGCATCCAGATTACAGAACTGTCATGAAACACACACACAATACTACAGTTTCTATGAGAAATTAGTTCCACGACCCTCAAGGATGACAAAATTCATGTGCGCTCAAGTCCTTTATGCAAAACAGTAAAGTATTCTATAATTAAGGTGTAGTGTTTGAATATGGCCTATGCATATTTCTCTAAATCATCTCTAGATTACTTGGAATATAGACGACAAATACTACACAAACAATTGTTATAGTGTTTAGAGATGCAAAAATTTTTATAACGTTTTTATATCCTATTGGTTGAATCCAATGAATCGCTCATGAGGCTAACTATATATTTCCCCTGTTCAAAGCACAGAACCTGTGGTGTTTTATTAGAGTAAGTATAGGAAACAAGTATAGGTATGACCCTTAGAAGAAAGAGTTCAGTGTTGGAAGAAACAGGGCTGAGCAATGAGTAGGATGAAAAGGAATAAGAACCAAAACTGAGAAGAACAGGGCAAGTTGGCACACATCTATAATCTCAGGACTTGGGAAGGAGAAGTAGCTTGAGATCAACTCGGGCTACATAGTGAGATCTTGCTTCTAAAAAAATAATTTATAATGATTAATTAGATAATATGAAAATAACCAAAATATAGACTATTATAAGGGAGGCTGAGATGGGTGTGAAAAAAGGGGTTTATAGTCTTCATTCCACTATTTCCTGTGCCATTGTTTGTAACCTTTCTGATCATGATAGAAGATAAACCATGAGGGTTAGCTGTGACTTCGATCTTCAGATCCCTATTTGTCTGAAATGCAAAAGAAATCTCCTGGTGCCCAAACAATCAACCACTGCTGAGAAGAGCCTAGAGTGACCCTCCACTAAGGAAGTCCCACATCCTGATGTGCCCGGCTGATACGTGCCAGGCATTTTAAACTTCTTAACTTTGAGACACCTGACTTCTAAGAAATGGGCTATAGATGGGTTCTACTTCAAAATGGTGTTGATTTTATTCTTTTTCTGAGTACAGTAGAATCCTGATGAAACAAACGGTCCAGCCTTTCAATGAGAATGATGAGAAATTCTCTATAACGGAGCCTTGGTAACTTCCCAGCCGCAAGTACATCTTACCTGTTGCCATCATGAAGTCTTTGGATCCTAGGAATTAGTAGGAGAAAATGAGAAAGTGAAAAGTGGAGAGTGAATTAGTAACAGCAGAGACATATGTAAGGAACTCACGTATGAAAAGGAATTTTTAAGAATTGGAATTTTATACCCTTAGCCTGGATGTGAGGACGCATTCCTGCCTAAATTCTCCCTTTGCAGCTTCATGTGCAAAGACAGGGAGGAATGCATTTGGTAACATGAGGAAATCTGCCTCCTGTTATTGTTTTACTCTCTACTTATTAAAGCAGACCAATGTTATTTTCTTTGTCTTGAGTTCTACGAGAGACAAGTTAAAATAAAGTATGTTTTACCATAGACAGAAGGAACCTGGGTGCATTGAGTGTTTGCATGGATGTTTACCATATAATAAGTTATATGATTCACCTTTTCCTTTGTCCAACAGTATTTCCCAACTTGCTTAATTGATCATTAATTTTAATGTTACTCTATAAACTATACCCTCCGTGTCAACTTGCCTTATGTACAATGTTGTTCTGCGGAGTTTCAATCCTGGGAATTAGGCTTCCTTCTTATGCTAACAAATGCTAACTTTCCATCTTGGCTGAGACATTTTCTGTTGCGTCACCATAAAAACAAGTCTTTGTAAATGCCTTTTATACTTAGGAGAAAATGAAATCAAGGGCTTTTCTTATCATATTAAATGAATAAATTATATGTTAACAAGCATTTTCTTATTTTTATAATGGAAAAATTGTTGAGCACGATTTCACTCTCCCTAATTGTAATAAAGCAGATTTGCTTTTAGCACAAAAAAAAAAAAAAAGAGTGTGGGATGCACCAGTGAGGTGAAGGTGGGCTGAGGTGTTTGTAAAGACAAAGGCACCCATCACAAATCAGTGTTATTTTACATAAATACGGGTCAGTGCTTTTCAATTCTCGCAAGATATGTTTCTTTTTAAAATTCTTTCCAAATTTTCAATTATATTTATTATTATTATTATTATTATTATTATTATTATTATTACGTGTGGGAGGGGCGGAGGTCAAGTTCACATAGTCACTTGCTATGGCTGTTCTTTGGAGGTCCAAGGACAACTTTTGGGAGTCCTGTTACCATGGACACCAGGGATGCAACTCAGGTCATCAAGCTTGGGTGTCACATGCTTTTACCTGGCGAGTCATCTAATCTGTCACCTAACAGTGTTCTTAGTTGGCAATTTTAGGCACTGACTATAAATAAAGACAGAAAAAAGGGGTATTCTTGTCTTAATTGTCATGTATCCAGTATTACAATCTTTGTTTTAAAATAGAATTTGAATAAGTATGCATAAGGAGCCAGCAAGCTGTAGCTATACTTCCTTTAGGAAAATATTTACTTAATTTTTACACAAACAGCAAGGTCAAGACCTGGTCTTCTACTTCCTCCAACCAGGCCTCCCACCCCAGATCCTGTAAGGCTGATCTCCCTCTGAGAAACTCAGGGAGTATTTATGGTTGCTGCTACTGGCTTGGCACCTAGCATATGTTGCTTGGCACTGTTAATTATCCTTTTTATGTGAATGTCCTGTCTGTCCAAGGAGCTGAGTCTCCTTGACTGTAAGGGCAGTGTCTTGGAGCACTGTGATCTCAGCACACAGCAAACTGCTCTGCAAGGTTAGGTTGCAACATATGCTCCTGGATGATGGTGGTGATGATGCCAAACAGCAGAGACATTATTCAGTTCACCCAGGATGCCCGGGCATCTTGAAAGCTCTCTGTTGGGAGCTACCAGAGAGTTTTGAAGATAACAGGAGCTCAGCAACATGTCTGGTCAGTTAGAAACAATTGTTTGCAGTCTAAATATATAAGTCCTGAACTTTTAAATATTTATATGATATTTCTAATTCATAAAAATAAATTTTATTTTATTGTTTTAAGATTTATTTTATATTTAAGTATGCATGTGTATCTGTGTGTAATTATGTACATGTAAGTTCAGAGGCTAGAAGGCATGGGATTCCCTGAAGCTGGAGTGATAGGCAATTGTGAGCTGTCCAACATGGGTACTGGGAACTGAATTCCAGTTGACAATAAGAGCAGTAAGTGCTCTTAACCAATGAGCCATCTCTTCAGCTTATCTAATGCCTACTTTCTTCTATAGATTCTTATTCACCAAGGACTCTGTTTGTTAACAAAGCTTTGTAAAACAAAAAGCACAGGAACCCATTAAAGACCTGACATATCACAAACTTTAAGGATGGTCTACGGCCATACCACCCTGAATGCGCCCGAAATCGTCTGATCTCAGAAGCTAAGCAGGGTCGGGCCTGTTTAGTACTTGGATGGGAAACTTTAAGGATGAATTCCAACACAGGGCAGTTAAGAATCTCTCTTCTGTGTCTATTATGTCCCAGTATACAAAGCCCTTGCTTTACAAGCATGAGAATACACGTTTGGATATCCAGGTGGTATGTCAAAAGCTGGGTGTAGTATCTTATGCTTGGTGTCTCAGTACTGGGGAGGCCGAAACAGGAAGACCTCTGAGGTTAGAGGTTTGCTAATCTAGACAAATGTGTCACATACAGGTTTGGTGAGAGACCTGAAACACCATACCAGGAGACACCTGATTTTGACTTCTGGCCTCTATGTGCTTGTGATGCTTGTGTACATACGTATACATCCCCACAGTCCAGGCCACCTATATAACTAGATTTGAAAGTCATTACTACAAATTCTATTCACTGCTATTTGTCTTAACTAATGCAGAACCTTATTGTTTCCTTTTCAAAACTTCTCATAGAATCCATATTTTTGAGAACCATTTAAAAAATATTGTGAGCATAAAGAAAGAAGATCCAAAAACTTTCATTCACAAGTGTCTCCATATTTACATGTTCCACACTGACTTACAAAAGATTTAAAACATATTTTAAAACTTCTTATAAACAACATCAGTAATTGAAACTATTCAGGCTGAATAAAAATTAGAGCGGAAAACAAGAAATAATCCAATTGTATAAAGCTAATCTTCACAAACTGAGAGAGTATGGTCCTAGTCAGAGTAACTGCAGGGGTACCATGTTGTAGAATATTAGTTTGTTACATTTGTTTATGCTGTGGAACATTTGTTTAATGATACAAAGATGTGTTGTATTCTTTTATGTTATATTTGCTTAACTCTGTGAAGCTGTGTTACTTTTCCTGTTTAAAACACCTGATTGGTCTAATAAAGAACAGAACAGCCAATAGCTTGGCAGGAAAGAATAGTTAGTACTGGCAGTCAGAGACAATAAATGGAAGGAAAAATCTGAGAGATTGGAGAGCAAAAGCAGAGGGAGAGGAGGAGACCAGGGGATAGCCATCCAGCTACACAACAAGCCATGAGTAAGAAGAAAGGTATACACAGAAATAGAGAGAGATAAAATCCCAGAGGCAAAAGATAGATGGGATAATTTGATTAATAAAAGCTGGCTAGAAACAAGCCAAGATAAGAGCTTTCATTCATAAGAAATAACAATAAGCCTCAATATATTTATGTAGAAGCTGGGTGGCAGAACCCCCCAAAAGAATAAAGAGCAAAAAATCAACCATAGTACTGGGGTTATGTTCCCTTAAAACCAAAGCTGTATAGGTATTATATAGCACTCATGCAGAAAATCCATTGATTTTATTGTGCTTTATCTTCATCAAACACTTGTTTGACATAAGGAGTCTACTCTTTTCAGTCACTATGCCACATATGACAATACGTTTATGCCATGTACCTTAAAGTTTCCACTAGTTTTATCTTACAGCATTATGACAAAGAACAACTTTGCAATAGCAGTTCTACCAGAAGACCAAATGGCACATTTGTTCAGAAAGAACATTCTAGAGAATAAAATGTCTTTATAGTGATCATCTATCAAAGTTATATCTTACTACTACAGCTTGGAAAATGATTATTAAGAAGACAAAATGACATACAACATGATAATCTAGTTAGTTAATATTTTCTATTAATAATTTAAATGTAGACATACCAGCTTGACCATTTATAGCGATATATTTTTCCAATAAAATAATGCCAAATTTTGGTTCACATTTAAGATAGTGAAAACTCTTCTCTTGTAAAAATTTGGGGAGAGGATTTTCTCAGTGTTTATCTTAGGAAATTTTTTAATTTTATTTTTTATTCATTATTTTTGCGTGTTGGAAAGTATGTATGTGATGCATACACGAGCATGCATGGGCTATTATGTGCTTGCTATGTGGCAGTCAGAAGAGAACTGGGTCTAGTTGTTTTTTCTCTCTACCTTTATATTGGTCCCAGGGAGCAAACTCAAGTCATTGGGTTTACTTGGCAAGTGCAGTCCCTGGTAACTAATATTGCAAGTCCAGAAGAATAGATTTCAGCCATTCTTAACATGATGGTAGCAATTATTATATAACTCAATATCGATGAACTAAGACTTGTACCGAATTTTCCCTAAATAAAAAAAAAAATGGAGCATGAGGATATGGCTCAGAAGGTAAGAACATTTGCTGTGCAGCTGTGCGGACATGAGTTACATTCCCCCACGCCCACTTAAAAATCTGGGGATGGCTCAGGCTATGTAACCCCAGAACTGTGGGCTAGGGAAACAAGAGGATCACTGGGGTTTGCAGCTAACAGCCTGACTCTAAGTCTGGAGAGAATTAGGTTGAGAATTCGAGATCACCCAAAGATGTTCACAAGCGCATCATACACCATGCACACGGAGTACGTACAAAAGAGGGGAAAGGTTATCCACCTGGGTTTTCTTTCCTCATCTGCCTTCCAAATGGGTTGGTCACCTATGACAATCCTACAATAGTTACTCATGTTGCATGTGTCTCCTAGGTCTGCCTGTCATGAACATGGTGCATCTGAGAAATAAGACAAGAATCACAGGGTAAAGAGCGATGCCACACTGAAGAAGGTTCCTGGAGAGCTGAATGTCTACCTCCCACCAGTCCCTGCTTGCTTGGTCTTGATTCAGTTGTTCTTCCCATGGGAAGTTAGTGTTCTGCCTTATTCACTGCATTGCTAAGTGCATTAATTCATTCAGTCTAAATTTAAATGTGAGAACATCATTAAGCGTTTTGAAGACTGTATAAACTGTTCAATGCACGTGTGTGTCCCTCCTTTGATTCTTTAAGTAAAGGGCTGGTGTGGGGATACTGGGGAAAAGTTGGACTTCAAAATGCACGAAGAAGGACTGTCTGTAGGGTCATATACAAAAGAGACAGCACCTTCTCTGCTTGCTTCAGGACAATGGTGATGAGGTATCATTCTTTTCTTAATCCATACGTTCTAGTTCTGTGCTAATCATTAAGTTTAAAATCTGTCATGCCATTATCGCAACTTTAAAGCACGTTTTCTTCTTTTCTTCTTCTCACTGGTCAGTTCTGCCCATTTCCTGTAGCCTTCCTGTTGAGATTAGGTTTTATAGGCAACAGCCTACATACCTGTCTTCCTTTTCATTTACAGAACTACACTATTAGCCTCAGAAAGGCCTAGATGAGAGCTGTATCCTTAGATCCTAGTAAAGTGCATGGTACACAGCTTGACAGAGGGTTGTGGCCAAGATTTTCATATCTTTGTTCATGCCCAATTGGTTCATTATACATTTCTCACAGGAAGAAATCCAGATTTTTAATGATGATGTCAGTTACCTAACTGGTGGCCAGTACCACCACCACCACACTCTCTGTTACGTGCCCTGTATATGATGTGGAAACTATCTTGGTCTCCAGGTACCCGTTCTACAGATCATGCCTCCAATATCATGATTCTTATTTGCAAAACAATGACCTCATAGGTTTCATATATGTGACCAGTATAGCAGAATGAGAGATGCCTTTGGTCTGTCCTACAAAATATGCATTAAATACCATTTCATATTATATTCTTGTATACTGTTTTTAAATGCTCACAAAGGCGGTTGTTGGCTTTCCTGTAACTGGAGGGACTAACGCTATACATGCAAGAGTCTATCACGATCCTCAAACAAAAGAAAATTCTGTGGTAAGTCCTAGGACTTACCACAGGGCAGGGAACCCTGACTGCCCATTGGACTGGAGAGGGAGGGGGAGAGGAGTGGGGGGAGGGGGAGAAGAGTGGGAGGAGGGGGGAAGGGTGGGAGGAGGGGGAGGGAAATGGGAGGCTGGGAGGAGGTAGAAACTTGTTTTTTTCCCTTTTCTCAATAAAAAAAAAAAGAAAAAGAAAAAAAAAAAGAAAATTCTGTGTTCCATGAAGCACTTATTATTCACACAATGAGACCTTAACTTTTTTTTCTTTGTGCTTCTTCCTCTTTTTTTTAAAAACTTTTTTTCTCCTAGGAGATTTAATAAAGAAGTGTCATCCAAACCCTCTTTCAAAGCACTCACTTGAAGAAACAAATGTCAGAAGAGTCAGTTCCACGTAGTTCAAAGGCCTCAGCAAACACAGCAAACATCTCTCTGACCCAGACCCTGCCTTTCAGAGGTCTCGCCCATTTAGAGGTGCGGGTTTCTCCCGTCTACGCTCAAATCACATCTCCTTTGTGTGGAAAAATAAGATTTCATGCACAATCAAGTTTATCTACCTCCAATCAATAAAAGCATTAAAACAGATATAAAAGAAATACAGTTAACCAATTTAAATATTATTGAAAGTCTTGTAGAACCACAGATATGCTGAATGTGAAATTTCCTAGCTGAAAGGTGTGTTGAAAGCGGTTCAGGCACCACTAGAATGCTTTCAAACGATGCGCAGCCACTTATGAAAACTATTCAGGTGCTTTTCCTAATCTGAAAGGGAGTGCTTTTTCATAGCGTTAGCTTTATAATGAGCGTTTTCAGGCAAATTTCAAAGGGTGCATGGTTCATATACTTTAGACTAAATTCACTCGTAATTTAGCATCTGACAAAAGCTAATGCTTAATTGTCTCTAAAGAGGCTATAGAAGGAAAACATTCTCCTTATTCACAAACATAGAGCTAAACAGTGGGACTCCCTCCCATTCACACCCCCTCCCTAATTTTCCTAAGAACAATGGCTCTGCAGAGAGCAGGGTTTGGTGCACAGACATCAGGGTAACCTGGGAGGATGGAAGTTGCCAGCTGCGCCTTTCCCTGCCTGCTACCCTGCACTGGAACACCTTGGCCATAGTTTCGCCAGCCATCTGGAAAGGATGGAGGCTTGCCCTCCGTGCTAACGTGGGGGTACCTAAAGGTTTATCATAGACTGAGGTCTTGCACTAGGCTGCTTCAGTTTATCCCAGCACTTCTTACATCACAGTGGAAAGAGACTGCCAAGATCTCAGAAGAGATGGGGGAAACTCCAGAGGCTTGCCATGCCTTTGTGCTGCTGCTGATTTCCATATGACTTTGAACTAAGTCATGCAACTTGCCTTGCCTCAATTTCCTGTCTGTGAAACATGGGTTATAGCACAATCTTCTAGGGCTGAAAAAAGTACAGAAATTTATACACACACTGCGCATAGAACAAAATCTGTTTTTATCTACCATCTATCTTAACTTTTGTGATCTTTACTGTTATTATTACATTTTCCTAAATGTCATATTCAAAACTTTCTCTACAAATAACAATTTGTTGTTTCTATTTATTTATTTATTTTCATGGTGTGTCTCTTAATTAATATAACTCTCTTGGTAAAAATCTTCAGACACTCTTTAAAATAATAACTTCTAGAATTTTTGTCAAGTATTTTAGGCACAAATGCCCTTTGCGGTATAGCTTGGGGAATTACGTTTGCATCGTTATTTTGAGGAAGGTGGTAGCTCTTACACCAAGTGGCATTTGACAACACAATATCTAAAGGAGACTTTGCTCTCAATCACAAAAATCCCCACAAAACCCCAAAATAACAACTTTTAGCACCTACCTACAACTAGAAGCAGAATAGCAAAACAAGCTTGCAGATATAGGCAAACAAAGGAGGAAATAGAAAAGGAAAGAAAGGAAAAGGAAAGAAAATCCTGCTTTGGTAAAGCTTTTAAAATCTCTAGTAATTTTCATAATTGTGACACTTGGCACGGTTTGATAGTATCTTCTATTGATTCTCAGATTTTAAGACAATAATCATTACATTATTATCTGCAGCCTAAGCAGTACAGCGTAACCTCCTAATTAGGATAAAAAATAGATCCAGGAGCAGCCCCAGCAAGTCACAACAAGTCAATATTTTTAATAAGGATTAATTTAAAAAAAAACTCTACAAGGTTGTATTAGAGGCAGTTCTGGCATGTCTATTGATTAACAGTTGGCATTACATCTCATAAAGGGCTCATTATGTAAAGCATCAATCTAAGCACCATGTTTCCCCCCTCTTAAATACTATTGATTTGTTTTGATGTGTTTTTTTTAAGCACAGTTTGGGAGCTAAGAAGATTAAGACCTGAACCCTGCAAAAGCATTGTCCATCATGTTGAGGGGCAATGGAGAGAGAAAGAGATCAGAGGGCCAAGGTCTGCTGTGGTTTTCCCTTGCCTGGCACAGAGAACACACTCATCTGCCCTCCACTGATGGGGGTCCCTAGTGGGCATCAGCAGGTCCGGGCAGAACTTTGGCTCTAGCTGGCATCCCCCTGAGAAAGGAGGCAGGCTGTGTGTCTACTCCTGCAATCCTTTTGTGGGTCCTTTCTCTACTTGCTTCTTTCATAGACAAATAAGTGATGTGTATGTGTATGTGTGCGTCTACAGTGCAACGCATGCGTATACTACATATGTGTTTATATGCAAATAAACGTCGAGCCCCCCCATGTGTTCTTCATTGCCATTCTGCCCAGCACAGAGGCAGGATCTGCAGGAAGACCTCACAGCAAGGCCACAGGTGCCCGCGGCTCATGAATATGCAGCTCTGACATTTGAAACTCTCCAGCAGATTTCACAGCCCCTTTCTTCATGGACACCAGTTCCCTTCCAATCACAAGGATGTTTCAAATAGACACTGTTGGTTTCAAGCTGCCTGCCACCAATACTTCTTGAAGTAATCTCAGCCCACGCTTATTTGAAGGAATACAGACTGATCCCCTTAATTGTATTTTAAATAAATAAATAAATCCCTCATTAAAAGAAAGAAG
>NC_022014.1:58447775-58515528 GCF_000317375.1 Microtus ochrogaster
AGGAGGAGGAGGAGGAGGAGGAGGAGGAGGAGGAGGAGGCAGCCTGTGTGATAGATGCTAGGTGGCACTGGTGTGTAAGAGAAGCTCTAGAGGATTCCAGGAGAATTAGAGACGTGGACCACCACCTCCCTTAATACACTAGCTGACTCTGCTATTTATGAGCAAAATGCTTGGAACTCTCAGTCCTTTCCTAGAAGCGCCTTAAAAAGTCATGACAAATCTTTGCCCCTGGAAGGTTAGCAGTTGTCAAAAAGAATTCGAAAATTGGGTATATCTAAACACATATGCTAAGTGTATTTAATAGCAATAATTTACTACAAAGTGCATTCTTGAGATACAATGAAATGGATCCTTGACATAAAACAAACTGTATTTTTTTCTATTATCTTCGAAGTTGCGCATATCCAATTTTAGGAAACACTATCAGAAAAGTTTTCATCAATAAGCAAAGCTAGTAATACCTGCTTTGGTGCAACGAGGGGAAACAGATGCATTCACGTGATCCTCAGGCTGTAAATGAGAAAACTGAAGAGCAGACACAATGAAAAAAAAAAAAAAAACACAAGGGCTGGAGGTGCAAGGTGACACACAGCAGCTGGTGCAGAGGACACAGGGTGCCAGGGCAAGCCTTCAGTGGGGGAAGACGAACTTTCAAACACCACTGTTCCTTTTCCTTTTAGTAGCTACCACATATCTGTGCTGATGCAACTAGAAACCCTTTCGAGGATTATGGGTCTGAAATGAGTCCGCTCTTGCAGAGTGAGAGGAGGGGGAGCAATACCTGAACAGGTTGTAGTGAGACCTTTCAGCTAAGACTGCCTTAGCTTTAATAGCGACTCTCTTCTTTAGCTAGTGACATAAAATCTACCCTCACCCTGCTAAGCAAAGGAACACTGCTCCTGCCTCCTACCACCTTGTGACAGCTAATGAGACAAGTGTTCTCCCAAGGTAGTAAAATCATATTGTAAAATTAGATGAGGGTAATGGTTACATTGGACTGTAGATATACACTAATGGCCACCGATTTGTAGTTTAAACAGGTGAACTTTATGATACATATTTTTACATTAGTGAAGCTGTTAAAGATGTTATTGAAGATAAATTATTGGGGTTATGATCCATACCATAACACTTAGTTTAGTAATAAAAAGAAGAACTTATTGATAGAAGAAGAAAAATTAATATACAGAAATTTTATTGTATACATTTTCTTTGTGGTAATTATCTTTGGGACCTTCAACAATGGGTTGCATGATCTTGGGAAGATGCTTAAAGACATGGAAAATCTTTTGCATCTTCCATTTATTCCTTCTTAATTTTAAGAAGTGACCTCCATCTCCCATGACTGCTTTCTGTTCCAAGAGGGCTCTACAGCTCAAGAGATGCCTACTGAATCTTCTCAAACTTTTCAACCAATACTTCTCCTTTCAAAAGGCACAGGCTTGGTAGCGTTGCTACTTGGATGCAGCTCTTAATTTCAACTGAACATGTAAATTATTTCAACTGAAAACCCCACCCTTATTCACTTGTATTCAATTTATGAAGCCTGGAATGCTTTTGAGATGTAGGCCGGAGGAATGATGGCATTCTATAGCCAGGAGGCTGTCAATCCTCGTGGCATGTTAGAGTCGCAGAAAGTATATTAAAGCCCACAGAGTCACCTATATCCACCAGCAATACAACCACTAGTGGGTGCAAAACTAATAATTCTTCAAATGTTTCTCAAGTGAATCCATTCACACAAACCTTTTGAGCTACTAAAAAAACCATAGCAAAGAGAGATGTGCTCATTCCAGGTGATGGTGCAGGAGTGTGTCTTTAAATGGGTATGAAAAAGGAAGAGGTTTTCAGAAAAGGTAGCATCTCTTTGTTCTACCTGATTCTGTAAGGTGAACCATTCCTCAGGAAAAACATATAAATAATCCAGGAAAGAAACAAAAATAAACACATTCTGAGAGGACGTTAGGTAATAATTTTCAAAGCTAGCCGATTAGCAAGGGAATGGAATGTAGCTAAGGACCAAGAAGGACACAAGCATGATGGTTATATCACAGGGCACTACGGATGTTGTCTCTAGCCTGGAATCTATACTGCATGTTAAGGTAAACTATTGTGCTGATAAGTCATCTTGAGGGGCTCCGTTTCTTCTCAGTCTTCCCTTTTTAGCTCCAGGTGACTCTGTATTCAATGTCAATGTCCTTCTCCAGTCGACACAATCCATGTGCCTCAAGGCTACTGGAATGAGAATGCCAACTCCATATGCTTTCTTCTACTGTTAGAAAAACCAAGGTAGTTGGAGAATACTGGTTCTATTCAAGCAGAATTGTGTATCACAAAACACTGCTGTACAGATAAGGAACAAGACGGGCCAAGAAAAAGAAGAGCATTCTCATGTAAGTGCCCAGATTTATGAAATGAGAGTTTATAATTACAATGTTTATTAGCCCACAAAGGGCCCAATTTGTTTCTGTATTGCTAAAAGTTCAAAGTTCAATGTACTCGCTCTCTCGCTCCCTCTCCCTGTCCTTTTTCCTCTCTTGCTCTCTCTTGCTCTCTCTCTTTTTCTCTCTCTGTCTCTCTCTCATTCTAAATAGATCTCTTCACTTTTGTTTCATAAATGGATAGCACCAGACAAATCATTCTCTTGTTAAGTTTCCAGACACTTGGTGAGATGACTGGTGTAGGAATTTTGACACCACAAAAGTAGGAAGATGCTACAAATAAGAACTGTCCAAATCCCAGAGTAGATTTGTAAGCATTTACATGGACATCATTTCTTCAAGGCCCCGTGTTTGCCTAAGACTAGCATACTACAACCGTAAGAATTCTAACGTGGCAACCTCTGGGACTGCCATATATAATCTTCCTCCAGAGTTCATCAATATTACACTCCCGAATCCCTTCACTCTGATTGTTTCACTAAAGCAGAGGGATCTATAATTCTGCTTCTGTCCAAATAATCTTTCAAAAATTTCCTATGGTGGTCAAATTGGTGTAAAATTAACCACAAGCTGTGAAGTAGTGAGCAAAATCTAGTTCACAGCCATAATTTCATACAGAATACAGTTTCTTCCCATATTTCAAAGCTTCTACAAACCCAGGCGAATTTCTCCATGGGGTTATAGATCTGCAACTATGAATGAAATATTTGTATTCTATTTCTATCTTCAATGTTCTCAGATTGTTTCCAATATTTCATAAACACTGCTTTCCTAATTTGATAATAAAGGAAACAATGGAACTTATTAGATATTCTTTATAAACTGTCTTCTCATGTAATTTCCTTTACAAAGTTATTTAAGGTGAGGGAGGGGGCATGCGGACATGTGTGAGGATGCCCACAGAAGCAGGAAAGAGGTGGTGGAGCTCCTGTCATTAGAGTGACAGATGCTTGTGAGAACCACCACCTATGGGTACTAGAAACCTAACTCAGATCACTCTCTGGCCAGTATAGGAAGCCCTACTGTAAAATGAGGTCAGCGGTACCATCCACTAGATACTGAATGCTTGTGTCGCCATTAACCATTATGCTGTAATCCAGTAACTCGAAGTGATGCGATTAGAGGTGGAGCCTCTGGGAGGTGATGAGGTCAGAGGAGCAGGAATCCATGAATAGGATTGGTGTCCTTATAAAGCTGAGCCCGAGAGCTTACATTATTTATTTTATGAGAGGCGGGCAAGAAGTCAGTAGCCTATGTTTAAGAAGATATGGGTTGCGTACATTTCAGCCAGCCAAACTATGAGAGATGAATACTGACTTCATTTTTATAAACCACCGGTCTGTGATACTCTGTTACAGCAGTCTAGCTGAGATACCATGTGGTGGTTGCCCTGGTGGCACAGACACAAAACACAGCTACCCTGAGACAACCCTAGCTCCCATTATTTGCAAGCTTAAAAACTGATTTAATGACGCAAAAACTAGCTTAAAAAATTGCCAAATAAACTAGCTTTGCTGGTATTAAAGTCTGTAATTCATCTGCCCTGTGGGCTCTGAGATTGCAAATCTCAGCTTTGTGAGCAATTTGGGGGATCA
Source organism: Microtus ochrogaster (assembly GCF_000317375.1). NCBI lineage: Eukaryota > Metazoa > Chordata > Mammalia > Rodentia > Cricetidae > Microtus > Microtus ochrogaster. The sequence continues at coordinate 58,451,812 of NC_022014.1, forward strand.
AATTATTGAAAATTATACATAATAAGCAGATTGCACATCTATCCATATAACTTTAAGTGCATAAAATATGAAGCTGTACTCTGAAAAATAATCTGTGACACTTGCTAAAGATGTGTTTTCTTGGGCCTTACTGTACATACACAGGATAGCAAGCAATTTTGAGAAGCAACCCAAATAGCTTCAGAAAGCTGTAATGTGTGTATGGTATATGGGGCCTACGGAAATATGAAACGAATTTCTGAACCCTTTGAACTTCCAAGATCAAAAACCTGTACATTAAAGATGTTTGCTTATTAAAAAAAATGAAGCAGGCTTAGTTTATCCTGTTACAATTATCTTCATATAAACCAAACACAGTGCAAATGTATTTCATCATCAGGGGAATGGTTGAATAAGCCAAGACACATCCACAGCCAGAGGCCACCTACCACTTTGTACCTTACCAGTCTCCAAAAGCTCGACAGGGACAGCATTGTATCTGAAAGATTCCTGCCACACCTCATTTTAATCATGGACACAATAAACTCCATCTCTTCAAAGTCATTTAGCTGTGAATTTTCAAGAATACATCAAGTAGATTTTCTATGGGCCCATCTGTGCGGCACATTTATTTTCTCTGACTGTTTTGCTGAGCACAATGAAAACCTTGACTACTAATGAAAGGGAACCCAGAGAAAGGCAGGGCTGAGGCTGCTGCTGCGGCTGCTGCTGCTACGGCTGCTGGTGCTGCTGCTGGTGCTGATGCAGCTGCTGGTGCTGATGCTGATGCTGATGCTGGTGCTGATGCGGCTGCTGGTGCTGATGCTGATGCTGATGCTGGTGCTGCTGCTGCTTCTGCTGCTGCTGCTGCTCTAGCTTGTCAAGAAAGAACCCCTTTCACTGGCAGTGCAGTCTGAGGTCTGTTGATCTGTGGAAGGTTTCCAAGGGTAGCCTGTTCACTGATCTGCCTCTCCTTGCTCTGCTCCCCTTGTGGAAGAATCTCCAATATGGTATTCCTGGCTAAGAAGACTAAATCTAAAAGCAATCCTCACTAGTGTTTAAGACAACAAAACTTTAGTTGCAATGAGACAGAAAATTTTGAAACTATTAGAAAAGGAGGGGGGAGGGCATGGAAACACGTACATTTCGAAGTGAAGAATCTGAGCTGTGCAGACATATTTTATATAACTTCTAATGTTAACATCTATAAAATGGGGTTGATATTAAAATTGACCTTATCGAGTATTGTGGAGAAAAGTAAGAAGTGTGGAAAGTTCCTTGGAAAATGACGGCAAATGATAAATGTGTGTGCTCTCAACGCATGTGGTGTGCTTGGCCATTGTTTGCTCTAGTTCTTATTACCAAGAAGAGACACTCTAACTTGAGGGTCACATGATCAGTCAATGGATATCAGGGCTAATAGTTAATAATTTTCTTGGGAGGCACTACTGCTGCCATTTGAGGCTATCATCTCTGGGATATATGTTTATTTGTTAATTTAGCACTGGTCCAAAAATGCCTTTTAAGTTCTCTTTTTGGTGAGAATGTGAGGAAAACGTATTCCAGAGCAAAGTACAGTTCCTGCAATATCGCAAATAATAAATGTATTTCTAAGGGAATCCATATCATATTATTAAGAGCTACTGCATATGTTATGGCCAGAAACAATATAAATGATGATTTTGAGTCCATATGGATATTTCAGTGATAGAGGATGATCAAATCAACCCTTACAAAATGTTTCTGATGACTTATGAAATCTCCCAGAGCCTGTTCAACGAAGAATTTACAGACTATCAAACACATTCCAGCCAGTGAATACAATTACTATTTTTTAAGTGTTGTAAGGTTTTTCTTAGCTGGTGTTAGTTAGGCAAAGCAATATCTCCCCCCTTCTCTCTCTCTCTCTCTCTCTCTCTCTCTCTCTCTCTCTCTCTCAGTGTGTGTGTGAGCATGTCTCTGTGTGTGCCTGTTTAAAAGAACCTAGGACATCAGTTTAACGAATGTCAAACTGTAAGAAGTTTGCTGTTCTGGAATAAAATATCAAGTGACCAAAAAGTTTTCAAACAATTAACTCCTGCAGTGCTCACAAGATATCCCCATTCCCCATCCTCTCCAGTCCCTCTCGTTGGTAAAGCTGAAGTACCTATCATTTACTGCAGTCTTTATCACTGTTTTCTTATCTGGGATTATTAATGGTGAAGGGGGGTAGTTCAGTTTTGTTTATGTCTTTGTCTCCTTTGTTCTTAGCACTGAACTGGTTTCATGATAAGCATGCAAGTCCTGGCTGCACAACTAAGTGTGAGCTATTATTCTGCTCAAACTTCATAGAACATTATACACAGAGGCAGGCATTTAAAAAGGCAATAAAAATGCAAACCGATTTGGCAGCTCAAGAATGAGTATTAATTTGGGAAAAGAGAAATTTCTTCTTAGGTAGGACAAGTTTTCTCATATTTAGAGCTGAGTTATTCAATATGATTGCTTTTTTCATGTATTCACTCATTCATTTCACCAAATATGAAAAAAAAATAACACAGTGGTTAAAGATGAACTCTGATTTTGCATCCATCTCTTCCAGTCCTGTGTTCATCAGAATCAACTGTGTAATCCAGGATAAATTCTACAGCTAAGTGTCATCTTCCCAACATGGAAAAAAAATAGAGTAAGGTAAGCATCTTTTTATGATGATATCATCATGTAAATTAAACAAAGTAACCCATGTTGAACACTAATGGAATTTAGCTATCAATTGCATGGATTTGACTAGTCTTCAGTTGAGATCTCTAATCGAAAAATTAAAATCTGGAGCTGGGAGATGGTTCTGCATTTAAGAGCACTGACCACTCTCCAAGAGGACTTAGATTCAGTTTCTAGCAGCCACACGGCAGCTTGCAACTTTCTACAGCTCTAAGTCAACGGTATCCAGTGCCATCTTCTGGCCTTTATCAGCAACCCAAACATAGGTGGTACACACATACACACACTGTTAAAACACTTGTACACATAAAAATTAAGAAATCTTTTAAAAATATGTAATTAAAAATGGTCCAAAACCTGAAAATATTTGTGCATTGACATGATAGCACCAATGTAAAACCTGACCATATACAACAGCTCATCACCTAAACACGAAATTATTAAAATCTTTTATGAAATTACCTTCAGGCTATGTGCCCAAAGTATAGGTATATATGAACGAAGTTCATGTTTACACATGAATCTTATCCCCAAAGCATCAAGGAGTCTCATCACGTATGTGTGTGTGTGTGTGTGTGTGTGTGTGTGTACGTAACTATAGATATATATGTAACTATTAAAATGGGCAGAATAGGAATTTTGCAGAGATCCTGTTACTTAAGCATTTTATCCAATACATCCCTGTTTACAGACTGTAACTCATCTCACAGAATGCAAGCAGATGAGACCTGGTTTCCTTAGAATTCCTAGAACTTCATGATAGTCCAGGTAAGCAAGACACGAGGGAAAAGGTTAACAGTCTTTAACCAAATGCCATAATTATTCCGTGGCCACTGAGAGCTGGATGAGGTAAGACGGGTTCATTTCTATAAAACGTCATGACTTTCTGGCTGCACACACCTAACCCTCACTTTTTACTATTGTTTCCTCTGTCAGATAGAATATCCCCTGAACCCTCAGGATGTGAGATTTCAAATTCTGGCACTCCAAAAGAATCGGGTAAATCGTAAGAAATGGAAAAGGGCCATTTTTTTTCCCCAACAAACAGAAATCGCATAAGAAAAACTCAGTGCCAGTTGTGGAAAAACAGCATTAGAAAACAACTAAGATTTTGAACATTTCTTGGATATATCCTAAATGCCAGGGCAGAGTGGTTGCCTGTTCTAAGTGAGCAAGAAGAGATGGGCGTGGCGAAGAAGGCAGTCAACCGAAGGGTACATCTTCACACTGTCCACGCTGATGCTTCCACAAGCCAGGAGCTGTATATTACTTTTCTTTCTCACTGGGAGCTGAGAGCAAAGCCACCAAAATGTGTGGGTCTCACTGAGTAACAGGGCAAAGCAGAATGGCTTCCAGAGAGGAGACAACAAATGTGTTCTGTTATATACCGTGGTGATCTGGTATGGTTTTCAATGCCAGGAGCCAGAGATGGAACAGATGATCTTGCCCCATACAAATGAATTCAGATATGGAAAACAGTAAAGTGCCAATTAACTTACTTTACATAATATTGCATCTGTTTCAAAAAGAGTTCCTACCTACACCAATGAAATAAGCAGATTTACGGTCCAATTCCTAAAGTGATATATGCATTCTCTGTGCCTACAGAAAACATTGATTATGTCCATGTGGCTCTAGTGTTCTTCTGTGCATGTCTGAATTATTTATTTCATAGTGCTTCTCGCTCCTAAGTTAGTAGTTCAAATTTATGAGGCCATTCAATTGCTCTCTCCCCATGATGCGGTGCCTCCGAGAGTGTATTTAACGCCATATTTCGAAAGGCTGAGCCATCGACATTTAGCTTAGAAATGTTAAAAATAGACATTAAGCCACAGAAGTTTGCCTTAGACAATCATAACTTTGCACGAAATAAATGTGCACTTGTTGGAATATTGGAAACAAAAGAAAATGTCTGAAAATAACCAAAAATTAATGTACCAAAGTATGTTTATCGATCTGTGGCTCTACCTGACCCATTGTGCCTACCTACCCTACACCCTTTTATGAGAATTCATATCTCCTGAGAAAGCTAGTTATATATAACAGTACTTTCTTCTTAAAGGCAATAAAGAGTAAACAAGAGTTCCTCAGTGGCTATTTGTGGAATCCTATACACATTAGAAGGTGTCTTCATAAATGATGTCTCTCTCATAGCAAGGAAAATACGGCATAAGGGAGGCAGGGAATTTAGCCAGATTATTGACAGAATACACATGCAGCAGGCACAGGCTCTGGATTCAACAACCAGCAACCACAAACATAAAACACCAAAGTGATTAGAGTTGATTGACAGAAGTGCCTGGCACAGAGAACGTGAACTGCAGCCTCTAGGCCTCACCAAGTCCTGACTCCACGTCTGGCTGCAAACCCGGTGTCTGGACTTCACTTGCCTCAGAGAAGCATGTGACCATGGTTCCGTGTCAGCTTTTTGAAGACTGACCATTCGTCAGTATTTTATAACGATTCTTTTGTATCAAATAAAATCCAGATTTCCAGTTCATTTTAAAATCGGAAACAGGGCTACTAGGCATGTATTTCCTCAGTGTAACATCCAGCAGGGACATGGTAATGCTGGTCTCATCTACATTCAGTGAGGCTTAGGGAGAACACCGAGACTTCTGGATTTAGACCACACATGCTCTGTGAGCAGCTAAGATTCCCCAGTCCACAAAAAAGTTCTACCAGCGTCCCATCTCTGATAATTCGAATACATGTTGGAATTTAACAAAACAAATCTTAGAAATTGGAAACCATTCAACCTCATGGTTTATAATCGGGTATTGCAGGGTCCCAATGGAAACTTAGGAAACATTTCATCATATTAAATTCTAATTATTAAAGAACTAAAAGAAATTGCTTTTTTGTTTCCCATAAAGTTTTCCTTTTGTAATGCCTTATAACTGTAGCTCTATGTCACCATTCTGTCTGCCTCTGGGACACGGTTTCAATCAGTTCTTTCCTTTTTGCTTAGCTTCCTTTTAATGTGGTAACCAGTTCTTCAGTTCAAGGTAAGGTTAGCTGTAGTCATTTTTGGTCAAGCATTTCAAAGATTTAGGGTTAATGATTTTGATAGGAAATACAGGAAAAAATTATTCATTGGGGAATAAATGTATTTGGCAGTAAAATATTTGTAAATTTTGAGTACAATATATTTAGTGATGAAAAGACTGAATTTTGATAATGTTTTATTTTATAGAAGAAAAGGTTAACGAATCAAAAATTGTTGATTTCTATGGTACAAAATACTGTTCTATGGATAAAAATTAGAACCCAAATCCTTGGCTGATCTTCATTCTATGCTATGGGTCTGGCTAAATCTTTAAAGGGATTAGGGGTGTGCTTGGTTTCAAGCATTGGTTAAAGCATTCCTGCCTTTGCATTGGGCCAAAAATCACAACAGACCCTGGGAGTGTCCACTCTAGTAAGTCAAAGTCTGCTCCTTCCACCCCATTTCTGATAAGGAATTTCAGTGGGTCATTTGTAGCACTTGTATAAGGTCTGTACCTGGGAACAGCCACCTGGATTGAAGTATACACAAGGGGGAACTGTCGCTTCAGAAGACTTGCTTTGAGTGAAAAGTCTTGAGACTTTGGAAGGAAGAGTTTGGTAAACAGGACTCTACCCCACAGAAGGTCGAGCTCTATTATTCTATTCTCTTTGGTTCAGTGCCCTCCATCAAGGGCACTTGTTTCCAGTAGTACCACTGTATTCTGTTCTACCACTGCGGTTGCGGGATTGGATGCTGGAAATGTGGCCCTTCTGCGTTCTATAATCAAGATGGGGATGCTTAACTGGAGAGGTGGAGACAGGATGCACTGGAAATCCACACAGTCTCATCTGCAGCGACTGCCCTGCTGTGTCATCGTTGGTCCATTTGGTCCTGCTGCAGTGTCTCCATGCCATCATTCTTCTCACTGAATTATGTCCTTTCACTCTGAAAACTTGGAGTTATTGTTTCAGTTAATTTCTTTGTGAACTTATCCTGACGACTAATTGATGCCACTATTTCCTTTTCTGTCATGTAATTTGTTCCACTGCTCTTTTCGTTTCCTCTTGGCCATTAGTCCACATTTTCCCAGGTGTAGTCAATAGGTTCTGTTTCCATTTTAAGGCCTCAGAGTAATCTTTACTATGAATAACCAATCCTTCCAGAGATGACAAAACAAAGAGAATGAGATATAGTTTTTATATTGTCCACTCTTTTCTCACTGTAAATTTTAACATTTCCTGATTGTTAAAGTTCCTTTTCTCAGATATCATGTTATCACACTTTTATAATGGATCCAATTTTACTACCCCTCTCTTTTTAGATGTATTCATTTCATTTGTTTTATCTGTATGATTTTTTTCTTGAATGTATGCATTGCATCATAGATGTGCCTAGTGCTTGTCAACCTGTGATATCAAAAGAGGCTACTGAATTTCCTGGAACAAGAGTTATGGATAGATATAGGTTCTGGGAGTGGAATCCTTGTGCTCTGCCTAAGTAACAAGTACTTTTAGCTGCTAAGCTACTCTCCAACCCTGCTCTGCCTCTTTTTTCTGTTCTCCCTAGCCCCATCTCATTTTTCTTATTTTCCTCTGTTTTGTCTTTATCTTCTTACCTTCTCTGGTGTCTAAAGTTAACTGTTTGTCTGGTCACCAAAAAAAACTTCTACAAATTTGAAATTTTTGAAAATATTAGGAAATATAAAAAAAAAACTTAAAAGGGATTCATAATCATGATAAACTAGAAACCAACCAGTAATTTTTATTATTGCTGTTATGATCACACAACATGTTTCAGCCAAGTTAAAGCTCAGTCAAAACTAATGAACTAGGCAGGGCCCCTACTCCTCGCTCTCTTAACATGCCATAGACGTTGCTGCCTTTTAACCTTAGTTGATATGAAAGAAATCTATGAATTGCTACAATAGGTCAAGGAAGAAAACATTTTCTTGATCAAGGAAGAACAGGGAATGCTTCACACAAGTGTTTATCACTAAGGGCGTGAGGCAAGTTCTTTGTGTTCTACGGAAAGGAAAATGGAGACCATTGTAGACATAGGTTGTAGCATGAGGCAAAGAGGTGCATTCGGAGACAGAGGACCTGCATTTGAATTACACCAAGCAGTTCCAAGTGCCTGGGAACAAAGGATACATCAAGTTGGTGCTCTGAGTACTGATAGGGAGGCCATCTGCCTGTTATTGCTTGTGAGGGTCATGGGTGATAATGTATAGAATTTAGGGAAGTGAGATGGATCCCTTGTCCTTTCAAGCAGGGGCTTGACATAATGTAGACCATACTCTGGAAAAGTAGCCAACAATCACGGGGAGAGAAACCTGTCTTGTAGAAAAAACATGCCAAAGTGTGACTGTGCAGATTCAAGGTTTAGCATCTCCCTCTGCACAATGTGTATGGCATTTGATGAACTACTTACAATTACTAGACTGCAGGCTCTTCTCTGAAATATGAACAGCGATACTTGTTGCATGGGACTTATATTAGCCCAAGTTCCAGCAAACAGAGCCTGAAGGGAGGACTCATGAGTCAGTGTTCTCTGAAAGAGATGATCCCGTGGGAGACCAGTACAGATACAGTGGGAGAAAGGACGGACAGGCCTAGCCAGAGGATTGTCAGAGACATCCTCCTAACAGGTTGGCTTCACCATGACCCTCACAGGTGACTCTGGAGTATAGTTGTTGCAGAAAAGTGTCCCGATCTGTGTCACAGGCAAGCTGAAATCTTTCTACTTCTGGAATGCCACTTATATGACCAGAAAAAAAAGGGGGGGGGGAGTCATCAGCTATGATTTTCCTACTAAGAGGGAGAGTGTGATAATAGGTACAAGTGGATAAATAACACTGACCATCCTAGATAGAAAATCGTTAAATAAGAAGAGATATTGCTTTACCCCATACAGAACATAGACACAAAGGCAAGGTCGATTTTAGGATAAGAAATATCATAAATGAATGCCATTTAAGTCATTTTACTTTCCCTGAAAATAAGGATGAATCATGGATAAAGTTGGCTCCTTACTATCTTAGGAGTGGTGATGCAGATTATAAATGCCTGGACAAGACTAGCGTGGACTTTAATGAAAGAAAGAGCAAGGAAGGGTAAATGTGAGGACCAATATAGTAGAGAGACAAGACCATGGGAAAAGGGATGTTGGTGGACCAGGAGAAGAACAACAAAGAGATCTCCAGAATATTGACGAAGACTCCCTGCTGCAGAAGCAGGAGAAAGCTTTTATAGAGTTGTTGAGGGAGGTTGTTCTGTGATATTTCTTCCCAGGAAATTCAGAACACCTACAACTTTAACACTCATCTTTAGGCTTGTGTGTGTGTGTGTGTGTGTGTGTGTGTGTGTGTGTGTGTGTGTGTGTGCGTGTGTGTTTATGTGTTATAAGGAGCTGGTTCTGGACAACAACAGGGGCTCTTCTTTGCACCCCCAACAACAACTACTTGACTTGAAGTTAGTTAGATTGAGCTTAGGTTGTAATAGAGATCGTTCCATGCTGAGAGATTGTTAAACTACTCGACAGCATGGTCTCCAGGCAGGAAGAAAGAACCCAGATTGGATCAGGCATACAAACATGGAGACCAAGAGGACACATCTGAGCTCAATTACATCAGCCAGCCAATCAGTGCTCTAAAGCACTGGGTATTATTCATAGTAAAAGTTGGAACAAAAAGGAAAACGGAGACTAATCATAAAAAAGCTTAATCATGAAAACAGAGCACACGCATCTCTACACAAAGAGTCCTTGGAGCCAATCACAAGCTCTAAATGAGAGATATATAGCACAGTCATAAGCGGGCTGCAGCATCAGGAGAAAAATCACGAGTTAATCAGAAGGCATTCTTTCCATACAGTAAGCCTGTACCCATTACAATCCACTGTGTTAATGACCATTACTCAAAATGACAACATCGTAACTAAAATCACCATTTGTTCAAGTTAATTTCTTAAAGATCTGTGATTTTCCTCCATTACATTTAATATTTATGAATCCTAACTCACTGGAACTTCTCTATTTTCAGGCTATTACCATTCATTTTCGGGATGGAAAATGAAGGTCATTAGAGTCGGTCTCTTTCTCTTCTTTTTCATTTACCTAGCATCGTATCTTTAAAAGGCAATAGAATCCCAATCAAACGCTTGGCATACAATAACAGTTTTACCTTGACTTGAATATTACGTTACTGGGGACAAAACTCAGGTCCAGTTAGCTTTGTGTAATACATATAGACATTTCTCCTTTTAGCAATAAATATTCCCTAACAAATCTGGCAAGAAAGAGAATCCGTTTTTGCAGGAAAATCCTAATTTTCACTGTGACTACTGTTGTAAGCGAAGGAAAAAAAAATCCTCAAAGGAAATTGAAAACCACTGGCAAGGAAGAGATGAAGTTGGCAGGCAGGTTAATGGCACGGTAGGTACAATGTTCTGTGCTTTTTCCTCATTCCTTCCCTCTTCCCTAGAATGCCTGGTTTGTTTCAGCTTTCCTCTGGGAAATGCATTCATGGTCTTGGAAGCCAGCGTTGCTCTACTTGTACAGGGTACTTAGGTTGCACAGATGAAATGGAGCTGGATTTCCACTGGTTTTGTAACCAAATAAGACTTTAAAAAAACATTTTACAAGCCTCTATATTCCGAAAAGGAAATGCATGCCCAGTGACAGAGAGTATTTAAAATAAAATCTGTAAATTTACGTTGCTAGGGTCACAGCTAGAATCACCCAGGGCATTCACTCAAATGCTGTGCCTTGCCTCGTTTGGGGTAATAGTGTAACCAATATCTAGTTACACACATTTACGAAAAGGGTGGATTTATAACTGCTGCTGCAGTCTCTACACACAGTGAAAGACTCATTCTTAAGTTCTGTATCATCTTCCATACTATCACCCCTTTTCCAAATTTACTGAACAGTTTCTTTACAGAAAAAAAAAATCTGTAAAATGGCTTAAGGACTTACTTAAGCAATCGGGAAATACATCAAAGGGCAGCAAGAACTCTCCTGCCTAGCAAGCTGGTCTGAATTCATGATTCTAGCATCTTGAGCTAATTGTCCCAGAGTAGCAGCCCTCTTTGTTTGTTTGCCGAGTTTCCTAGTCCATTATAAGTGGACTATGTAGAGTAATACATAGTGATTCATAATCAAGAGTATGTTGTCTTCTTTGATATTGCCTTCTGATAAACCCGATACATTCTATTTTGAAATAGGCTCACTTTCGGACCTAACGAAAACACAGCCCATATGTGTACACTCATATACTCTACATTTCTTTTCTGATGCACATTACAAACATCTATGACCATTTGTCCTTGCTAAACGGCCCTGTGGGCAATCCTGGATATGCCCTTCTTTCTTCTGTCTTCTGCAAACTTAAGGCTGGTTCTCAAACCCTCAACTAGCGGGAGTTCAACAGGGAAAAGCTTATTCCCTTGATGAGAAAATATGCAAAATGAGAGAAAGGACAGCACTTAAAGAGGCACTCAGAGCAGGGAACGAACAACAATCACCGAGAAAGAGGATGCACAGAAGGCTAGCTTCAGTGAATTCCAGAAAACTGAAGAAATTTATGTCCATGGAGGCAAGTGCAGTGAATTTTGGGGAGAGTCAGAAACATGGAATGAAAGGCCTCCAATAGGGACTGGCCTCAAAAGATCATTGGATCACAGAAACAAGGGCAGTGGCTAAGAAGTTGATCACAAGTTGCTCTTTCTCCCCGAGAGATGAGAAAACCAGCCACGAGGAGTTCCAAATTAAATCATCAGATAACAGAGTGATTAGAGCCGAAACGTCCAGTGGCTCATGGCATTCGGTATTCACATATCTTTATGCTCAACCGTCCTTTAAGCACACAGCAACTCGATAAACTCTTCTTTCTGTGATGTCATCAGCAGCAATGCTGGGTGCTGGGCTAGTCCTTCTTTGTCTATAGGCAGAAGGCTCTCCAGGGCACAGGAATGCCACTCCCTTCATATCATCCAGTCACCCCCCCCCCTCAGGTCGTAGTGCTAAGCTGAGCACTGAAGGGTCCTGACAGATTCACTATACATCTTTTTATTCACAAAGACTTCTAATCTCGAAACGAGTTCTTTGTCTTAAATCAGGCATCTATTGATTAGCTGTGAGATGGAGCTGGGCTCACCAGGGGCTGGGGTGGGGGATACACGATGGAATTAGGACAGTTAAACACTGAAATTGATCTTCTTCTTTTTTTTTTTTTTGTGCACTGTTGCTGTAGCAAGCAGTTTCTCTAAGCTATTAATTTTATTATTAGCACACCTGGAGGCACTGCTTCCCTTGGGGAAAAGCACCTCAACTGTCTGTGCTACAAGCCCAGTGGCGGGTGATCAGTGGCACAGCTGGGACCGGATGGGGTCTGATCCCCACATATTTGAAAGTTGAGACTGAGCTCCCTTGCAAAGGGAGGAACACCCCTAAGGTGAGAGCTAGGCCCTGAATATTTCAACCAAAATCTTTGCTCCTTTGTTTATCTGTTTTGAAAGGAAGCAAATATTTCATCACCACTGGAAGCCTACCAGTTACTTCCCTTATCATTCCATTCACGGAACCCAGGGAAAGAAGACAAAGGGTCACACTTAGATTAGAGGCCTTAGCATGGCACTCCAAACCTAACCCCTCTTTCCATTGTATTATCCTACCTGGATAATTTATCCCTGTGAATTACATCCACGTGCATGTCCTCTTTGGAAACACAAACGAGCCATTTTAGAAGGCGGGATACCTCAGAAGTGTCTGGATGCGTGGCTCCTTATTTGCAAATTAGATGGGCCAAAGCTGCTTGGCTGTTGTGCAATTGACAGAGATTGAGGAGTGACTCTCCCCTTTAGAGAAGCATAGTTTCTGCATTGTCCTAATTCACTACTAAGCTTCCATCACCTGTTAAAGCTGCCTGCCTGGCCCCTCTATAGTGATGGCCATGACTATGGTCAGTAGTGAAGGTGAAAATTGGTTTCAATTAACCTGGGATATTACGTCACAAGTCATTGCCCACCCCGACTCCCAGGCTTATTCCAATCTCCTGTTTGCTCCCCACCCACACAAATATAGAGAAAAATAGACATGCAGAAAGTTATCGATACTTAATGCTCAAAGAAGAGATGAGTACATTTTGTTTTATGGACATTTATAAAGGAGAATATGGGACTAAGATCTAGATTAGATTCTAGACTCTAGGGTCATTACTGTGAAGAAGCCTAGAAGGTGGGGTGGGGGCTGTCTTGTTTTCATGCTGAAACACGCTCACCCTGTTCCATGGAGATTCCTGAATTAGGTTCCAAGGAAGGCTAAAGCACAGCCAACTTCCTTTTCTGGTTCATGATAAGAATTTCTGTACTGGAGAGTTAAGATGGCTCTGGGCCCTTAAAATTAAACTTCTCCCCTTTCAAAGCCCAACCCATATTCTTTTTTTAACGAATGTTGATGGGATGAACACTACCTGCCAGACTCTGTTCCAGAAATAAGGGGCAAAGATTAGAATGGCTTCCTCACCATCAGACACCTCCGCAGCTCTCCTAGAGTGTCAGTGAGCCAAGCTGGAAATGACACAGCCTTTAGATTGAGACAGATGTGGGGGAAAGCCTCTATTTGGATACTTTCTAGCCATGGGTTTCTGCCAGGTCCCTTCATCTTTCTTAGTTGACATGCTTTGGCTCTTCCAAAGATGACTAGTAAAGATGGCCCTCTTTATGTCTGTATTTCCTACGGCCGTTTAAAGCCAACAGCAGCCTCGTTCCTCAGTTAACCCTGGATGAGATCCCACTGACAGTGCAGCTAACCTTGACATCTGCAATTTCACAGTCAATGGCGGCCTCTCTAGACAGGTGGTATCGTATTCTATAGACATAAGAGTTGATTGGATTACAAGTTTGCATGGATTCATGAAAATTTTACAGTCAAGGTTTATAGGAAATGAACAAAAACTGGGTGTCAGAGGCAATGTGTAGGAATAGGTCTAGTTGTGGCAGATGATAAAGATTATGGAATTTCAGTGATAATTATCTAAGATTTTATTGCACTGCTTTATTTGAAATACACTTAAACTTCTTGTGATATATATATTCACATTATAAAACTTAGTATCTAAATACAGGTGTACACATCAGGTCATGGGAAATCTAAAAGAAAACTCAAATTCACTCTTTACTCAGTTTAACATTTTTTTTGTCTTAAAGAAACTTTCTTAATTTTAGCATCAAAATATTAGATCTTTTATTAAGTGGTAGTTTTAAGATTAGATACAATTTGTTAGCGGTCATAAGACTGAGTTTTAACCATTTATTTCAGAACTCATACAATAAAGTTTAAAATAAACCGCATCTGCTAAGGTTTGTAGCTTCCATGCTATAAATTCAAATTGACTATCATCATATGTCCACATATGAGATCGTAATGTTCACAAATCGAAGATATCTTATTGCAGAAAAGAAATGTTACTTTCTGCTTTCCTTTTGACACCAGGTTTATACTGTGTGCCTAGTATGTGGTCAATAAATGCTATGGCCTTGCTTGTCTAACAGCTCAGTTCCTTCAGGCCTCCTGGAGGTGACTGCGTTCTAATTGGACACATTCATTTAAGCTACTAATGGTTGATAATGGCTTAATCTGTCACTCCCCTGAGATAAGACTCTGAAGTCTTCCCTTAAAATGTAAACGCTAGTAACAGGATGTGGCTAATAAATCAAGCATGGGACCTGTGATTACAGAACCATCTTCTGGTACGAGAACTTCTCCCCATTGAGATTCTCTACCACCCACTTTCTCCCATTCCACCAGCTGTCCCTGGAGTTTCCTCTTCTTCTATCATTGCTCGAATTAGTAAACCTACTTCATAAGTCCTCGGGGTCTAGCTGGTGTTCTCTACCAGAGGTAAGCTCCTTAGGAAATAAGTCACTAGACGAAAGCACCGCGGTTAAGTGTATTTAGCAACTAACAGAGCTCACTTGGATTTATTAGTTAATAGATGTATAATTTAAAATGGAAGCCTTGAATTTGGTGTTCCTTTCTGGAAAACGAAGATGAGGGTAACATCCATGTTTTAGGGGTTTTGTGAGGATTAATGAGAGAGTACAAAGCAAGTGCTTATCACAGCTAACATTCTGAGGCATTGACTATTTTTATATCCTGCATTGCAAATGTCAGTACCTCCTAAGGATAATGATCCTTGCTAAATTGGGTTTGTCCAGGGACCAAAAGTTAGAGTGTGTGACCTTCAAGAAATGTCCCCTGTCCTAACACTCTGTTCCTCTTGCGTTCATTAATCCCTCACTCAAAACCCAATTTCAGGAGGAGGGGGAACCGTTTTTATAAAAGTCGCAGGTGCTTCCCATGGAAATCTCTTCCAAATGTATAATTCTGTAACTCTGCATGCTACCTTAATAGTCTACAGTTCCAGTAATAAAGATAGGTTAATTTTGCATTAGATGAGCTTTAATGCACATTCAGAAATCAGAAACTAGCATATGTGTTCATTAGTGGAAATCTTGCCTAAAGTGGGTCATGTTAGAATGAGAAAATCCAGACTTGGGAAAGAAAGCAGGGATTTTGCTTCCTATGTCTTCTTCCATTATTCACACCTAGCTGAATGGACGGGAAACGGAGGAGTGGAATGTTTCCCGATGCATCCTTGGACCGTGATGGTTTGAGACTTTACCCAGTAAGTGGCTTTCCCATGACATGGCCATTCTGTGTCTGGATCGAGCAAGGTGTGGTGGTTGGAGAAGATATGTCGTCTTAATGATGAGGGTAACATCTAGCCCAAACATCCCATTTGTTGTAACAATAGCAATGCATCTTTGAAGAAATGTTTGTCCTATCCAGTGATGGCATGGGCTTGAAATGAGATGGACCCCTTGTTTGCTTAAGATCCAGTTTTGTCTGTCATTGTGGGTAAAGTACTTCAAGCTTGAGACTCTCTGTTTCATCACCCAAAAGGATAAAACTAGTGATTGCTTGGACAATGGCAGGTCTCTGTGAAGCAGGGTGCTCCAAGCCTATCACAAAGCTCCAAGTCGACTTATAACTGTGAAGCTCCTCAGAGAACACTTGGAACATAGTAAGCACCAGCTTGATGGTAATTGTCACTGTCACCATCAGCAAGTTCGTTGCCACCACTGTCATCAAAAGCTAACAGCAGCACTGTGAAGTATTTTAATGAGTCTTGTATTCAACAACACCTGAGGACACAACAGTACTAGGCTCAAATGGCTGCATGAACCCCAGACACAAGCCTGCTCCTCCGGATCACTCCACACCCTCTGCTGAAGGGATTTCTATATGAAAATATAGAAGTGGTCCCATATGTTGATGGGAATAAGCCCAGGCCTCATTCCCATCTGATACATATGACATTGGGAAGAGATTTCCTAGGCTGTGCACAAAGGACGGGATTCTCAGACTTCACTTAGAGCAAGTTGAAACACTTTTTAAAAAGTGATCTCTTGCCTAGTTTCCAGGGGAATCCCAGTTACACTTCCACTTAACAGTCTCAGGCACTGCACACCTGCAGTGATTTCCCAGGAGCACGGCCTGATAACATACCCCGAGGTGTCAGGAACAAATGTGGATAATCATGTCTGTCTCCCTGACCACTGATTCAGAGCACCGGGTTTTTTTTAATGGTTTAAAACAAACAGGAACTGGCGCTGAAATGATACCTTTTGTGAACAAGATAGATTGGCCGTTTCCCACTTTCTCTCCTCTCAGCCCTTCCCAATTCAGCAGGCTCTCCCCATTAAGAAGAAAGTGTTTAGTGAGTGTTTCAGTGTTGTGGGGGGGGGGGACAACACAGACTCAAATGCATATATGTTCCATCACTGATCTCAGACTCCTGCCCAGAAGGCTAAGCAGACCTCCACATACTGTTGATTTATTTGTTGCCTTCTCATATCCATGCAGAAATTTATGTCCTATAATAAATTCTCTTTCTTTCCTCAACCTCTCACAGAGAGGTACAAAATGCATCATCTTTCACTACTTTATGAATGACTTTCCATATGTCTATAGCCCTGAGAAACAGGCACTTCCTTTTATCCATTACATCTCAACAAAGGGAGCGTTTCCCAACCACACTGAGTGTAGCCAAAGCCAAAATAAGACAACAGGGCTTCATCTTGTTTCTTAAGGCAGACTTGTTTCTACATAGTAGACTTTCAGAAGTGTTGTGCCAGCCACCAGGAGAACTGCCCTCTCTTCATGTGGTCTCTGATAAGCTATGCCATGAACAGTTTGGGATTCTCTTATCCTATCTAGAGCTCCCTTTTTCCACAGATAAAGAAAATGGATTTGACAGTGGGGAACCAATGTTTGTGTGTATTTACCAACATGAACCTATTGGTGGCACCCTGAAGCTGAGTAAGTTGATTAGACCTTGGTGGTTGGCATGCAAATCTTGCATCAGGTCTAAGATGAGTGAAGGGTGTGGCCTGACCTAGGATGGAAGGAAGGATGTAGGGTAGTGATGGTCAGTTTGGCTGTGCCTGCAGCAGCCACAAGACAGTTATGCACATTTTTATCATCTACTGTCAGTTATGGAGGTTGATGCCACATTTCGCCTGAGAATAAGCTATTCTTTTGGTTGCTGATAGCGTGTGTCACAGTTAACAGTGCATCTAGCAACCTCCCAAAATGCAGTATGGTCACCTTCTCTGCCCTGGCCACAACTTTTATGTGAAACAATGAAAATTCACGTGTAAGAGTAAAAAGATTTTTCATAAGTTTTGAATCCCATCTAGTGTGTTGATATATTATTCACAATTCTCGGCAAACTGCCCATCTGATCTGTTGACAACTCATTTCAAGTCCTCCAACTCCATAGGTGACTAGTGTCTTGGCGGTTCCTTCAAGTCTAGTATGGACCTTGCCCTGTTTATCCTTGTCACCCTGCTCAGAGGTGAATGCTCACTTCGTCCCCTATTACCACAGTGTTGCTTAGATAGCTTGCTCATACCCAAAGAGAGCAGTCTCAAAGGGCAGGCAGATGAAAAGGAGGAACCTTGGCGGTACTCCATGTGCATGTGGAAGCCCATAACAGCAATTCAGTTCACATAAAAAAGGGGGGTGGGGATACTAAGCAAAGCATTCTGGGAATGATCTAGAGTACCATTTTATTTTGATTAACCAATCAATGAATCCCATTTACAAAATAAGGGTATACATACATAGTGACACCCACACATACAAACATGTTACCCTTTCAGATTTTTCTTGGTGGTACTTTTTGAAGAGTTAGGAGACTTTGTTTGCCTTCTTAGATACCACAGCTTCCCATTTTCTCTTTCCATTTTTATCCTTTAAGAATTTCTTTTCCTAAGTGGTGTGAACATGTATGTAAATTTCTTTTCTTCCCCCAAAGGATAAACCAGTTACTCTAGAAATGTTTACTCATGTACTACCTTGCTTTGACAGCAAAATAAACAACAATTCATAAGGAAAATATTTATCATTTATACAACAAACATAAAAGTAATACAAGCATGTTCATGCAATAATACAATAATGCAAACAAATCAAAGAATACAGCAGTAGATATTTTAAGAGAGGTAAGTTCATGAAAAATAAATATTTAAGCTTCCTTCCTATAAACACACACACACACACACACACACACACACAATGCAGTTGTCCACTGGAGTAATTAGTAATTCTCAAGCATTAAATATCTTGAGAATGGCTTGAGTTGCTGAAACAAGCCCTCTCAAACACTGCTGCTGAGAGCATAAAAATGTACAGAAAAGGAAAACACAGTGTATCTTGAAAATATTTATAGCTTTTTGACCTAGAAATCGTATTATAGTTCCCTTGTTCCTTCTTTCCCTCATGTCCTTAGAAAGCTCGCGTGAAATAATAAGAGAAAAAGGAAAAGAAAAATCACCCGGATAAATCTTCAGAGGACATTTTACTGAGCACCTGGAATATATCCGCCCAAGACAGTCAAGCAGAATACAGATTCCAATTTGGCTTAATGCTAAAGGCTTGTACAATGGTGCCTCCCACAGACACAGACTTTGAAATGGCCTGCCTCACAACCCTATTTTTCCTGCTATATATGCACAAATAAAATGAGTTAGGAAAGCTCCTTAGAGGTGGGAAGCAAACAGCAGCTCTAAGGATGAATCCTCTGTCTTTGTGAAAGCCATGTCCCACCTTAGGCATGGTGGCCTGTAAGGGAGGGAAGAAGATGGTGAGCTGGAAGTTCCCCCACAGCCCCTGCTACATAGTCAGACCCTGCCTCAAAATAAAAGTAAATGCCGAGAAAGTAGCTTATGGGTAAATGCTTGCCTGGCGTGTTCAAGGCTGAAGGTTCATTGTCCAGCACAGCAAAATGAAATAAAAAGTGATTCCCCTTCTTTGATAGCCCCTTGCCGTAAGTTAAGACTACCCAAGATGGAATTCGGATATTAGATTGGTAGCATTATTCTTTTTAGGTGTCTCTTACTTCTTGCATACACACTTGTTGGAGGCTGTGCTTCTCAAGGGTAGTGTTCTAATCTTCTAAGTATCTGACTCCACAATCTGGAAGATCACCATTTAATATAGTGCTGCTTGATTAGTCAAAAGGGAATAAAGAAAAATTTTCCACTATGCAAAAACGAGACATTTGGAGCCAGCCTGCTTTAAAGAATTCAGATAGATGTGAGTCGGTAAACAGTGCCACAATGAAATTTTCTGAGACCGTTTCAAATCATTTTCTTTTAATTTAGACTTTCTCCACAATTTTATGTCTCAAATCCCAACATAGATAATTTATATTGAGCAAGCATACTAAGTCACTCAAGAAAAGTAATATATCTAGGTAAAGTACAGATTGATTGATTGATTGATTGATTGAGAAAGGATCTTACTAAGTAGCCCAAGGCTGAGCTGGAATTCACCATGTTCTCTATACTGGCCCTGAATTTATGGCAATCCTCCTGTCTTAGTTGCCCAGATGCTGTTATTACAAACATGGAAATCATGACTAACTGGATATTAGCTTTTAACACTGAAAAACATTTTAAAAATGCATATGTTCTCAAACAGATTAGAGTTAGTTAAACTTTGGTATTTACATAAAACAGGAATAATATGTAACTATTCATATTAACACTACATTTTTAATTTTGGAATATGCAAATTATAACATTAACTTTTTAAAGTGCTACAAATTTCAAAGCAATAAATTATATGCTTAGTTCCATTTTTATGTATCCATATTAGTGTGCATATATATATGTATATGTATATATATATATATATAGAGAGAGAGAGAGACAGACAGAGAGAGATACAGAAAGAGACACAGAGAGAGAGAGATCCTGTGACTTCTATCCCAAACTTCTCTGTTTCTCTCATTTTTTATCTGTTATTGGGGTGCAGAAACAGTGTTTCAAGCAAACATTCCCTAAATGTCAGTCTCTGCATACACGAAAATGAATACAGCATAACAGAAAAGCAGGGAAATACAAGAAGAAATGGAGCCAGGCATGGTGGCATATACTTATAATCCAGTCCTTGGGAGGCAACAAGAGAAAGATCAGAGTTCAAGGCCAACTTTTGGTCACTGGGTCATTTACAGTTCATTTTCTACCCCCAAATGAACAAAACAAGCACAGAGTAGCTTTTCAAAGCAAAAACAAATATCACAAGGAAATATTCCAGCGAATTCTCACTGTATGGTGAAATACCACAAGGCATTTTTGAACATTTTGTTTCTGTCTCCCAAATTTCCAACTGTCTGTTATTTCTACCGTTTTCAAAATCAAACACACATAGAAAAGATGCCGAGTGGGTGGGAACTCGGCTCTCTGCACCGCCTAAGATGCCTTGTGGCTGTGCTAAAATATTTCCATCAGAAGCAATTGTTTCAAGGCACACAGAAACGGTCACATTCCCTGTCAAAAATTAAAAACCTTGTCAAACCTTTCCTTTGTGGCATAAACAGTTCGTTGTCAAAAGCGAGCTGTTTGCGAAAGCAGCATAAAGGAGCGAAAATAAATGGTCTCTTTCCCTTTCATACCAAGTGAAGGGGTTCCTACAATTTTAGCAGTCATTAAGATTTACTAATGAATGCTTGAGATGGAGTCTAAAAAAGGAAATATAAAGTTAAGTGGCTCATTTGGTGTTTTCAGAGGTAAAATATTAAGAGGAAAAGCGAGCGTCAGCCCATCCATCAAAAACCACACAGAACTGGAAAAGTCAGCCAGCCCTATCCAGTTACAACCCTGCCGCAGACCAGCCCCAGCCTGGCCTACCTGCTAATAGGTGAGAGGCTAGTTCCCTCTCAATACCCATTTAATCACAGGACTGTTTCAGCACTGCCTGCCAATTATCCTGAATTATGTGTCATATAGCAGGTTTGTGATCTGGACTATAGTGCATTAAGGACCCAGCAGAGACCACCATGTTGATTTGACAAGGTTCTTAGAACTGGGATGCATAAATTAGCCTGCTAGAACAATCCCGATGAAGCGAAGATTGAAGCCCAGCTGCAGGAGAGGGAAGATTAGTAACTAATCAGGCCTAACACCTGGTTTCCATAACACCCTAATAACAACTCTGCACGCTGCTGTAACAAAACACAACAGCCTCTGCCCCGGGAGCAAGGTGCAACTGCCTCACAGCTTACGGCTTGGGGCGTTTCGTTCGCCCCACGCCACATCTCTCCTGCTCACGGAAAATTAGAGCAGGATTTCCGTAAGGGGATGATGGCGGGAGGAGATGGCGGTGAATTCGAAACAACCGGGTTCCCAGGAGAGCCGGCTGTCTGAGAAAGCTGCTGCTGAGTAGCTCAGTTCCAATTCCTACTGCTGGGAAGAGAAGGAGACAGGATGGAGGGACAGAGGATGAAGGAGGCCAGAATAAGGAGGCCCTTAACACGATGGGCGTGCAGCTGCTTTGACCTTTACACTTAGAACGAGGCCAAACAGTTGCTGTGTTCCCCGCACCCCAGTAGCTTGGTTGATATACAGGGATTCCTTTTTAATCCAAGATACAAGGTGGCCAAAGGTCTAATGAAAACACTAGCTGATATCTTGCAATACGCTTGGCATTACTATGTCTGACTCCAGACAGTAGGCCATGCTCTTTGGCCACTGTCCCAGAAGTCAGAATGAAGTACCCCTTTGGGAATTAGTCCTGTAGGCTGTAAATCATCCCCTTTGCGAGCACCTACAGAATGGCTTGCCACTTGTTATGATCTGGTTTGTTAAACCAGGAAGCCTATACAGTGGAAAGTGTTCGTGCTCACTGGCCCTATAGTACTCGGACAACTTCAGAATAGAGGTCTAAAGGCATCATAACGATTCCCTCAGGACTGCGTCCAGCCAGAGTAGCCGCGGCACTAGTGTGTGCATCCGCCTCTGAGAAAACCAGTGAATGACAACAAAGTGTCTGAAAACCTTATTCAGGTGACCACCAAGCTACCCTTGTCTCCACCACCCCCACCTACCACCACAGCTGGGCGTGTGCTGGGTTCTCCTGGCAACCTTCAGACCTGACCTGCTGCCCTAGAATGAAGCATGAAGCTGTCTGTCTCTCATCCTTCCTGAAATCCATGCCTTTGTCGTGCAGGATTGTCTGACTTTTCAGTTTGCTGATGACAATGGCTGTTTTCATTCCCCCCACACGCACTTTCTCCTCACAAAATTCTCTTGAATTCAGTAACTCGGGCTCTATCTAGCCAGGGTGGTTCCTCGACTGGGGTTTCATGATTCGTTTTCACACCTGTGATTGATCTACTCACGTAGAACACGTCGCTGTGCCCCACATTCCTCTCGCCGGCTGCTGAAGACCCACGCTTACTGTGGGGACTGACAGAGAATCCAACTATCCATTGTCCCAGGGGCTGGTTCCATATTTGGGTTCCCAAAGGGAGAGCCGCTGAGCTCCTCCAGGCATGCTTTAATACCGACCCATTTTCACAGCCTCGTTTGTTCCCACACCTGCCTTTTCCTTTGCCTCCGAAGCCTCATCCGAGGGGGCAGGGGCGGGGGATACTGGAGAAGAGCAGGCAGGCACTTTTGAATACATTATACTTTAAAGCCTTCCCTTTGCCCCCTTTGCAATGTTTCTCTTCCAAATTCAATTTAAGCTGAGGTGCTGAAGGTTTCAACTAGCCCTTCAAGGGAAGCAAAACCCAGGCTGTGTGTCCACCTCAGATCTGGCTGACATCACCTTTTGTTGTTTTATTTTCTTTTCTCCCTTGGTTGAAACATTTGGAGTATTATTAAATTAGGTGGAGATTCCTCTTCAAAGAGGGCTTCAAAGTGAAATTCAGGGGGTCCAAAAGTAAATCTTTAAAGGGATTGCTTGAACTTGTAATCATAAAAGCCACACTCTGGGCCATTTGCTGAATGCCACTCTGTTGTATGTTTTATGTTCTTACGCCAAATTATGAATGCCCTACCACAGAAAGTAGAGAAAGGCAAGACATCATCAATGCGCTGCTGGAAAAAATTCCCCCGCCACAACCAAAGGAACCAGTGGATCTCCGGAGGAGGTGGTGTGGCTTAGTGGGAATAGAAGGCAGCAGTTTTGTGTGCGCAAAGCCCAGGGAGGGCATAGATGTTAGGATAACAAAACCATTGAATCTGTGGTGAGGGAGGCTTTGTCTCCCTCGCTGTCAAAAGACACACAGCAGGGTTCCAAGGGCCATGAAAGGAGAAGGGAGGGTTGTGGTTCAGCCGAGACACATGTTATTTTTCTAGGAAATTGTAGCAAACAAACAATCTTCCAGAAATGGAACAGTCATCTAGTTTACTCCTTTTGTCTGCATGGTTCTCCAAGACCTTCTGTTGAAACACTGAAAGGAATTGGTAGGAAGAAGACCTTAAAAACAAAGGTTGTGGTCCCATGTGGGTCCCAGGTGATTGGGGAAATCTGGTGGATGTAAAATTCCTGCAACAGGAAAGAAAGTAGAAGTGTAAAATGCAAAGGTATATAATATGAATATGATTTCAGGGATTTTTGTTCAAGGTAATCATCGCTGCACTATATGTATAGTGTGTGTGTGTGTGTGTGTGTGTGTGTGTGTGTGTTATGTAAAATCTCTCCATCAAGTAGATTCTAGGTAGAGATGGTGGAAAACTTGTGTGTCAGATGTGTTACAGTGAGCAAAATTAGGAACCATCTTTGTTTCCCCTCCCTTCTAAGCTTCCCTGTGTAACACTAAATCAAAGTCATTCTGAGAGATTGCTAGGCAAATAGAACCAATAGAAGATAGGTGATGCTTATTACAGGAAGTGGTTCAAATGACTATGATGGCCAAGAAATCCCATCCACGACTGTCCGAAGGCTGGAGAGATGGGAAGGCCGGTGGTGTGACTGCATATAGTTTAGTCTAACACTGAAGCTCAAACACCTATGCGGAGATGGCAATGGAGTTTTGGTATAAACCCCAGAGACCTAAGTCCTGGAAACTCCAGGGCTCTGAAGCCTGAGGATTGCACAAGATGTACTCCTTACTCCAGAACACAGGCCCATCTCACCCTCCTGTGCTCTTTTGTCCTACCTGACCCCTCAAATTGAATGATCGCCTACCACAATGGAGAGAGTTGATCCTCTCCTAAGGCTGTTGGTTCAAATGCCAGTCTATTTCTGAACAGCTTCATAGGTTCACCTTGACTTACTCATTATCTGTTTGGCAGCCCACAGCCAGGTCAAACTGCCAAACCAACAACAATGATAAAACAAACAAACATATAAACAAAAACCACACACCACAAGCAAATGAAACAAAACAAAACAACAAATGGACCAAAAAAATCCAAAAACACAAAAAAATCACAGTGTAGGAGTAAAAGAAATAAAAAATTAATAAAAGGAAATATACTGCCTTACTCAATTTGTGACCCTTAGAAGAAGTCACCAAACATGAGTCCAGCATGTGATCACTACATCTGTGTCAATGGCAATGGGGCTCAAGGAGGAAGTCGTGAGGTTCCCAGAGAAGTGACTATTCTATGGGCACCAGAGACATAACAGCTTCCTAAGAC
Organism: Microtus ochrogaster; assembly: GCF_000317375.1. Taxonomy (NCBI): domain Eukaryota; kingdom Metazoa; phylum Chordata; class Mammalia; order Rodentia; family Cricetidae; genus Microtus; species Microtus ochrogaster. The sequence continues at coordinate 58,476,481 of NC_022014.1, forward strand.
AGAGACGTTCAGGCTCCATCCCTAGAAAGCAAATACTCAGCTCTGAGGTGGTTTAAAGAATCAAGAGTTAAAGCACTGGCAAGAGTTTTCAGAGTATACGGCACTATATATACACACACTAATTATTATCTTGACAAAGTCACACTACATTCATTTTCATTATTTCTAATTGCTGTCTATGTGGAAGGGGTTATATACATGTCAGTACTGCTGCCCACAGAGGTCTGAAGCATGGTGATTAGGTTAAAGGTGACCATGAGCCACCCAACACAGTCTAGAAAAGCACTGAACTGGGGTTCTCTCTAAGAGGAATATGTGCTCTTAGGTACAGACCTTTTCTCCAGCTTCACACTCTTAGTATATTCAAACTGGGGAAAAACTCAGAAGGACCTGGCATCGCTTTATCTTGCTGTGACATCTGCCCACTACCAAAACATGTGCTTTAAACTGTTTGAATTGCTAAAGATCTCCGCATACAGTCAATTATCCCAAAGGAACGGGTAATGCAGCTACTATGCTAAACCAGTGGTAATGGCCCTGAGCAAACCATGTGGTTCACAAATAATCTCAAACAGTGATCCTCAAAATTGGTAGTGTTGATGTGGTACCTTACATTTGTCCAGTGTTAATGTGTGTGCTTAAAATACCATAAAGCAAGTTTCCTTTTACATGTAAATCATTTGATCCTCTCAATTGTTAGGAAAAATGGCTTTTCCCATAGAAGTGTTTAGAAACTCAAGATTAGGAAAAGGTGAGTCTTGAGTGTTGTGTGTTATTTAGTAGGAAATGAAAGTTTGAGCTTCCAATTCTACCCTCTAGTCCTTTAAGACCACTTGGGTCCATCCAAATGCAGCCATGGGCAGAAATCATTGAGAATTTGCTTAAGCGCTGTAGAACAGATTCTAATTTATACCAGGGAATAGCGATAGTGTGACCACATAAGAGACTGGACTTGACTTTTCTGCATGGGTCGGCTGTGAGAATCTGGAGTGCGGTCAAGAGGATCCATAGAATATATCCCCAAGTCTCAGCGGGCACACGGGCTGCTACACACTCAAGGCAGGAACTGTTACATGTCAAAGGCTTGATCACAGCAACTTTCTTTGTCATTCTCAAACACAAATAAATAAATAAAAGCAAAATTTGTTACCATTTCTAAGTTTATACATAACTTATAGACAGTGTTTTCAGTATTTCTTACACTTGAGGCCACAGCATATGGTGCTAAGTAATTGCTTGTGGTTATATCTACCAAGTGTCAGCCGTTGGAAACACATGTAACTCGCTTCTCCAACAGCGCCACAAACAGGGACAGGAGATTGCCCACCATGAGTGACAACTTCTTATTGGGAGTGACAAGCTTCCTGTTGCATGCTGTCCTCTTTGCTTTCCGATTGAAATATGTTCTGAGCTAAAAATTCATGTTTTTGCTTTCCTTAAAGAATATTTCGACAACAGAAATTAATATAATTTTGCGCCATCAAATAATCTCTTATTCTAAGTAAATTTTGTGTAAATAGATGGAGTGGTCAAATTGGATCTTAAAAATAACATATTTTTGAATATTAGAATTTCAAACAAATGCGTGCTTCTGGGGAAAAAAAAAGTGAATTCCATCCCGTTCAGTAGGTCAAAAATTAAATTACAAAATCACTTTTAGTTTATAAAGATAAATGTATAACTAACAATTAATTGCCTATATCCAATGTAGCAAATTAATTATATTTGTATATTTCAATTTCTGAAATTCATATCGGAAATGTGCTTTAAACATCTGTAAGTGGTCATTTTTTCCTTTATGGTTCAGGAGGTTTGTATTGCTAATTTTGCAAGTTAGTTTGCTTGGATGGGAGCCATTTACACATAAGGTACATGTTACAGAACCAGAGAACAGAAGGGTGGCAGAAACACATCCTTAACATAATCTTGTTGATCTATTTTCTTCTAATTTTTTTAAGAAGAGGAAAGAATAAAGAATATCTTAGGAAAAGGAAAAGCAAACTTGTGTTCATAAATGGCAAGCAGCCCAAATATGACAAATTTATTAAATAAATATTTATTAAGTCCTGAACATTGCCTAACCATGGGGTGTCACACCCAAAGATCAAGCCATGGCCACAGAAAACATCATAATCAAGGGAAATATTGTGTGTATCATTTGCTTTACAAAAACATGCCTAATACTATGTTGCTAAGGTACTTGCTACACACATACAATATGTTGCTAAGAGAGTAACTTCTATGTAAACATTTGTTTCACTGACAGAACTAGTGTATCACAAAATAAAGGGGAAATGGCTTTAAAATTGTATCTCCAAGGAGTGGTTAAAATTCAGAACCAGTGTAAAGTTATGTGAAGTTCAATGCCTCATTTTGAACAGTCTCTTTGCCAAATTTGCCCTGCACCAGCAGTTCTAATACTGTGTGTGCATGTAAGGTACAATGAAGAATGACGTGACACAGCCTTAAATGAAACCTCCCCTGAGCTCAAAAACTAATGCTAGTTCTCTGTGCTTGAGTTTGCGGCAAGGACACCACCAAGGAGCTCAGCATCTCAGCAGTAGGAACAACTTGTGGCAACAGAGGTACATTTGAGCCGTGTTCTAGCGTTCGGATGAGATCTTACTGATTTCAGATTGTCTGGAAATATTTAAGATACATTCCTATGACTGGCAAATGCATACCCTTCAAGCTCTCAAAGCAATCTGGAAATCAAAACGGCATGAAGTAATTATTATTTTTCGTTTGGGGCAGTAGCTCCTCCTTAATGTTGTAAAGGAAGAGTGGACACAGGGGGACAGACACGTGGAAGGTTGCACACAGGGTAACTGGTGCATGTGTGGAGATTCCTTTTAGTTGTGTACCTGTCCTAAACTCCAAGGTCATGCCTGCTGGCCACGGGTCTATAGTTCTTATACTCTAAAATCTATGGTAGGAAGACGGAAGCATTCTAGGCTACCCTGGGCTGTGTTAATAGACGCAGTTTCAGAAAAACAAAGCGTTTTCCTTCTTCTGGGTTGCCTCATCGAGTCTTAATTTGAGGGTTTGTGCCTAGTCTTATTGGATCTTTTATGCTGAGCTTGGAGAGTATTTCTGGGAGGCCTGCCCTTTTCTAAAGGAAACAGAGAAGAGGATCTGGGGGAGACAGGAGGTGGAGTGGGGAAATGTGGGAAAAGTAAAAATTATGGTTGAGATATATTGTAAACAAACAAATAAACCAAAACCAAAACATACAGTATATATATATATATATATATGTATGTATGTATGTATGTATGTATGTATGTATGTAGAGAGAGAGCAAGCGCCTTAGTTAGGGTTTCTATTTCTGGGATAAAACACCATAACCAAAAGGCAAGTTGGGAAGGAAAGTGTTTATTTGGCTTACACCTCCACTTCACAGTTCATCACTGAAGGCAGAAACCCAAACAGGGCAGGGACCTTCAGGGACCTGGGGGCAGGAACTGATGTACAGACCACAGAGAGTCACAGATTACTGTCTATAAATCGTTATATGTGAGTTTGTATAATGAAAAACTAAGCATGTCTTTTAGTAAGATAAAAATGAGGTAGACATTTAAAATCTCATTCATATAGTTCCACGCAAGTCGAACATTTAGAGGTCTTACTTGACACCACAATACTCTATCCTACATATTGAGACAGAAGTATATTTAGACAGCTTCAGCTTCCCACAGTAGCGTGTCTGTTAATCCTGCTGACCTAATTGTAAGATGCGTGAACAATAAAACACCCACAGCACACTTTCACGCCATACTCCCCCCCCACACACAGTAAGATGTTCTTAGAGAGAAAAAAAAAAAGAGTCGAGCAAAAGAAAAATTTCCCAACTGCAAAAATAGAAGACTTTCAGCAGTCTCACAGCAGAGAAGTCATAAATGTTTAAGGTTACAGATATAGTAATAACCCCCATTCAACTAGTGAACAATACATATAGAGATTCTACTATTTAGTATTAAATAAAAAAGATATCGTTATGCCATAATAATTTGTAAACAATTAAAAAAATATGTGTGTTAACTTATGAAAAACATTGAGGAAGGAAGGAAGATGGGGAAAGGAAGACAACAATATTTTAAAAACTGGCAATGATAATAGACTCTCACTATATTTCTGCTTAAAGCACCATTAAGACACTGATGTCAAGGAAAGTCGGGACAAATAGGTGAACAGTTTTGCTATTTTCGCTCCTCAAATGCCATCAATGGAAAAAGTTTGAAGTCTAAAATCAGAAGTTCACCGGGGCCTCAGGAAACCAGTGCATCAATAAGCCGTATTTATTGAGGGGAAAAGATGCCCATAGCATATAAATCCCAGTCACAGCTAATCCTCTCCAGAAAAAAAAAAACTGAAATAAAAAGGAATGCAGCTGATAATTTACTTACTGAAAATGTAGTGCTCAAAGCAGTAACCACAATGCAATAATTATTGGACTTGATTAAACTTAAAAATAAATCTGTCTTTTACTTGTCTCTCATCCCATTAGTATGTACAATAAAAGGAAAGCCTTTTAAATAAGGTTCCTCATGGCCGTTTTCCCCCTAATTCTGCATTGTAACAAACAAAGGTAAAATCAGAAATCATGGAAGCAGTCAAGTCTGAGCTTTTTCCCATTATCCTTGGAAGGATGGGGGCAGTGTCAATTAAAAAAATGTTACCATGCAGCTCTCAGCAAATGCTTTTTTATTATTATTTCTTAAACTCCCTGATAATGGAATGTCTTATTAAAAGGAACGGAACCACAAAGTGTAACAGCTTTGAAATCATCGATATTTCTGCAGCACGTAATGCACTGGGCTCAGTTTAAATGTCTGAAATCTCCTTCATTTCACTGAATTTGGAAATAAATGGCATGCTGGGTCCATGAGGTCTGGGATGAAATGAGCATCTGTTTTCTAAGAAGGTATGCTAGCAACTGTTCGTTCTTAAAGGAACAAGAAAAAGGGGGATCATTCAATAAAACTTCATCAAGTTATTTCTGCTTAAAATTTAAGAATGGGCCACCTTTTACACGCATGTGTGCAAGACCCAATGTGACTTTCTGTTGAGATGCTTGATTTTATTTTTATCAATTACGCTATAAAATAGCAATCCCACCCCATTCCTCCAAATCATGCTTTTATCCTTTTTTTTTATTTTCTTCAAGTTCCCATTCAAGTTAGAAAGTAAGTCCGATCTGCAGATCTCATTTTGTAAAGGTTGTCCTTGCCACAGGCTTAACACAACTGTGGGAGGCAGCGTGGAAACGATCGATAAGGTAGTATTACCCTTTGTGATGGCGCACCTCTGCAGGACACTGGGCTTAACTCTGCCATCTGGCTAAGGCTCCATCCCTACCCACTGGGAGAGTGCACTAACACACAGTTCTGGACCACGAGCCCCAGCCAGGATAAGACGCTTCATTCTTCACCTTCTTCCCTGGCTGCAGCAACAAAGCCTAAGAAAATCTAGATGCACTAAAAGAGACTTTCTAAATTGAAAAAAAAATGTAGAAATACCCCAGCATCCCTGTGTAGAGGCCCTGCCATCCGGACAGGTCTATACACTGACCAGCACATCCCACTTGGACAGGAGGACCAGCCCTGCAGGATTTCTTCAACCTGGACTTGTCACCTGCGATTTTTAACAGGCCAGTGGCTGTAGTTGTGATGAAATGCTGCTAGGGCATAATGAGCTCCTATTAATCGCCTCCCTCCCTTGCCAAGTGGACTTAGGGAATAATATGTTAAATTTCCCTCCAAATTAAATGTTTATGATTTCTCATTTGTCACCGTAAGAGTGAAATTACAACATGGTGGCTTCTGAATGGTCTAAGGCCTGAGGATGTGATCGCTCCGTTACCAGTTAATGTTAGGCAGGAGGGGGAAAATGCCGTTCGGGCCATGGTATCAAGGCTCTGCATGCTTTAGAGTAGGGACAATATGGATCTGCTCTGGTTCTCCTTTCCTCTCCCCTAATAAGTGAATTTAGACCTTTATTTAATTAAATAGAACCCATTTTGCTATTCAGGCAAAATTAATAAGTAATACAAGTTCCTTTATAGGGTTTTATTATAATAGAACTGATTTAAGTCCCTTTCCCTGTCCTTATTATTTCCCAGGCCAGATTTCAACTCCTTTTTTTCCGATGCAAATATAGGTAGCCACCTGCCCCTGGTCCCCTCTCACCATCAAACACTTCTCTCACTGGACTTGAACTTGAGCCTTAACACCCATCATAAGCCTTAGAATGAGAGCAAACCCTTTCAGATGAATCTACTGTACCTTGTAACAACTGACCCTGGCTTTGCCATTATATGACAAATACTGGCAGAGTACCTACCATGGGATGTATGCAGACAAATAGGGAATGATCTGCAGAGAAAGATTTTCTGTCTTTTTAAGTACATAAGCAAGGGATTGAAACTATCTTGGGGATGACATTTTGGAACAAGAGGACCCTTCCTTTCAGCCTTTCGATAATCCTCAAGAATTGTTAAGACACTAAAGATACTGGTACATATCTCTGACACATATAGAGCAGTATCTACCTAGTTATCTACCTACCTCCCTACCTCCCTACCTTTATACATACATACTGGTACATTCAGTATGATCAACTATTTTCCCCATTAGGTTCTTCTTGTATTCTGATACCTTGGTATTGACATGGATACACATCCCAAGTGGGGATATATGATATAAACTGCTCTGTACTAAACAAGGGCACCATATCCTAAATATTTTTAAGCTTTTAGGTTAAAAACTGAGTGGAAAGAAAAGATCACCTTAATTTATCTTGTAGAAAAAAAATAGTTCTCTTTTCTTTCAACTCCTCCTTACTGGACCACACCTGCCTCCTGCTTTTGAACTAAGAACATCATTAACACGATTAACGAATGATGCAGCTGCTATAGCTCAATGCCCTCAGCAACTCCGAGAGCTTGGGAAAGCTTTGACATTGCATTTTTTTTTTCTTTGCGATGTCCCAGATAAAATTCTTGGGTCAAGGCACATAAAGCCTCTAAAAGAAAAACGGGTTAATATTAAAAACACATTCCCCTAATCTTCTTGCTAGATTGAACCACAAGGAATGTGTTCAGGACTGTTTCACCTTCCCAAGGAAATTATTTTTCCTGTTTATTAAACTGGTCTCCTTCTACAGATTTTTAAAAAGTATAAAATTATTACAAAATACTTACCTGAGGCATCATTGTAAGCGGACCTTGCTCTCAAGAGACACAAAATCTATATGACAGAGTGCGCAAGTCACAGATATTAATGTTTTCATTTAATTGACTCAGATATGGAAGTCAGACAAGTTTGCTTCTGAAAGGCCACTCTCACTGGCACTAGGAAGCAGAGAGGTAGCTCTGCTCTCTGAGCTGCGTGTCTGCCATCTTCCAACACCAGTTGTCAAATGATTGATCACTGAAAACTCTCCAAGGCCTTCTCCCAGTGACACAAAAGTAACACATTCATACCTGCTTCATTAGTTCAAGCTACTAGGATGCCCTATCCAGCTAAGCAGATGAACAGAAACAGCAGAGGAAACTTGCCGAATTTGGTCTACCGCTCAGACCATTCATTCAGAATGTCACGAAAGGTAAAGACTGTGTTCAGTCACAAAAGTGTGCACTGGAGGAAAAAAAAAGTCTCAAGAAAAAAACAGAACTGGGGGTATTCAGAAATAGCTGGGTTATATTAGGAGAGCATGTGGTTAACAAAAATATTATTGATCAGTTTGGGAAACTAGGAGACGAGTTGCTGAAAGTTCATTAAGTCCTGTCTCTGAGAGTTTAGGGACTCTTCATATTACAATCTGGTAACATGGTGTGAGTGTTTTAAATTGGGAAAGACCACTAACAGGGAGGCAGAATCATTATGATAGTTTAGTGGAAATGTGAGTCTTTTATTGAAATGTTGATAGAATTAACAACCAAAGAAGACAGGGTGAAAAAAAGCACTGGAAAAAGCTGAAAAGCACAGGGCTTGGCAATCAGTAGGGTAGGACAGAGGGAAGTGTCAAAGCTAAAATAATCACATTTCAAATCTGATGCCGGTCTATAATCGGACCATCCTGAATACGCCTGATTCTAACAAACCTGGCGCCTAGAAATAGAATAGAATATGGCCCAGAAAGGGGCGATCATGTCGGAGCTGCTGTGTAGCATGGTGTCTTAGCATGGATAAAAGCATCCAGTCTGCCACAGTGGATCAGGATTATTCAACACAGGGAGGCATTCTAGGTGTCCTCAAGCAAATGACCCAGAAACAAGTAATGCTATCCACAGAAAACCAAAGATGATTTGAACTAAAACAAGGTCCTGCCACTTGTGACAAGATACACGAATCTGGAGATTACTATGCTAATTGAAATAAGCAGGATAAAGAGAAAACACTATATAATGTGTCTTCTACGTGCAGTCAAAAATTGTCGAGGACATACACTCGAAAAATGCGAGGAAAACGGTGGCGAGGTCCAGTGTCAGGAAGCAGAGGTCGAAGGTGCGCTGACTAGAGTTAATGACACTGTATTCCATATTTAAACTTCTCTGAAAGAATGCATGCCCTTACCCTGAAAGACAACAGCACAGAGGGATACGTATGCTAACAGGCTTGCCTCCAGTAATCACCCCGTGTATATCTATATCAAGTCATCTTATTGTATATTTGAAATACAGACACCAAAATTAAATTTAAAACGACAGCAGCGCGGCAGCCATACTTACACGGAGTACCGAAGAGAGTTGACACATGTTAATTTTGCTTACTGACTATTGTTCTTCGGTATGATACACACACATTTCACAGGGCTGATTTTCTGTCAAAACAGACACGTGGGGAATGAGGGCACTTGGGAGAACCCCAAAACAAATCCCCCAGATCGCAGGAGGTATCTGATTCATGTGGCAGGGAAAATTAAATCTTCATGCTTACATAAGCACAGGAGAATAAGCACAAGTTGAAGGTGCATTAATCTCAATCACTGTTTATTTGTGGGTGTTTAGACATATTACATGCAGGGTATGTTTCCATTATTGTTGTTTGAATGGAACACACAGTAGTTTATTGTGAGTAAGCTAAGGAAATATATTTTTTTTTTCAATCGCAGAGCCATAGTAACAAACATCCTACCAAATTGAGTCAGCATTGCCGCCTTGCGCATTTAATCCTGTCTTTATTTCAAAGGGGTGGGGAAGGCAATAATAAAACAAACTGTTACCTGAAATGTTATTAAAAGCAGGATTTTTCTGCCTTGTTGTGTATTTTTATGCTAAAATTCACAAAGACACCGTTAAAAAGATTAAGATGAGTCTGAAAAGCATTTGGGCCAAAGAGCAGTTAACATTCATCATGGCCTTTCAAAGCAAAATTGGATTCTAGTTTATCTGAAAACTTTCCATAGCAATATTACTTTTTCTTACATATATAGCCCTACAACTTACCTAGGGCACGATTTATCATCTGGACAACTTAAGTATAACACACACACACACACACACACACACACACACACACACACACACAATCACCTTGAGACAAATGAGAACCCTCTCTCGGGGAACTCAAAACTGTATTAAAATGATAAGTTGCACATCTTTGTTCTTCCTTCATTAACTTAGGCAGACGAGTGTGATGTACACAGTGCAAAAGAATCAAGGTTCCCACGTGCTCCCAGTCATAATAATCATCTTGGCTGCCTCTTGTCCACAAAGTTTGTTCATTTTCCTAAAGACATTATCAGCTGTGATGGAAAAAGCAGTGCCCAAAGGAGTCTTCCAATTATCCACACAGGTAGCCTAGCTCATCTGGGACCTCCAACAGGCACAGGTCAGGATTTAAAGATTCAAAACAATTATTGCAGAGGAAGCGCTTGAATGAGCAATTTCTCTTCAGTATTCTATCCATCAACTGTAGCAAAGTAGAGAAAAAGGGAGCAGAAAATCGGGGTTTAAAAGGGGAGAATTAATACAGACGGCAAAGCCACTCACAATCCGTGGGTTGTTTGGGGTAGGCTCTTTGATGAAGCCTCACAAAACATCAATAAGATACAGGAAGCCCTGCTCACATGTACAGTGTAGATGCCTTTTCTATGCAGAGTTTGGGACGCAGAATGTGCCCCACAGAGCAAACACACAGACCCTGGCCTAGATTTTGGTGAAAATCAGCAATGAGTACAAATTAACCCCTTGAGAGATAAAACCAGGCAAGAGAGTCTTAGACAGAGATTTCTTTAACACACACAAAATAGAAAAATCATAAACATGAACTAGACCCCGTTTCTAGTCTGAGACCACCACAGTCCCACTGACGATGTCTTCCTCACATCAACGTCCACACCCCGAAAGTCCACACCCCAAAAGTCCACACCCTTGGTGACAATCGTAGGCAAAACTAATTGCCAAAATTCAGAGTGTAAGCATACACATGCAGAAATGGACAAAGTGACCACTTGTGGTGGTTTTAGAGGGTGTGAAATTTTAATTTTCATTGTGTATGGGTATGGGTGTTTTGCCAACATGTGTGTCTGTGCACCTAGCACTGACAGTGTCCAAAGAGGCTGGAAGAGGGCGTTGGAACTGGAGTTACATTACAGGAGGTTGTGAGCTAGCTATCAGGTGGAAGCTGGGAATCCAGCCTGATTTCTCTGAACCAGGGCTCTTCAGCGCTGAGCTTTGGCTTTCTAGTCTTAAAAGAAAGCTTCTCTCCATTAAGTCTAGCACATCGTTTATGCGATACATTTTTAACCACTTCTGAAAAGGAGGAACAATGACCTGAAGGGTCTTTAGAAAAGAACAGAGGTCCTTTTTCAAGTACCTATCCCCTAGCATCTCTGACAGAGCCTGGCATTGAACATGACACTGCACAGCCCAGTAGAGTCGCGTGTTCTCATATGCCGGTAACCCTTCTGCCTAAGGCTTCTACCTAGCCATTCATTATTCAGTATGCGGAACACCCCTTCTGCTATTTGAGGAAGAGATATCAGTTTGTGATTGATGTCGGCCAACGCCAGTGCAGATGCTAAGGGGTTAACCCTTTCAGGGGGAGGTGATCATATTTAATGTCATTATTCCTGGTAGCACAGTTGAATTCACATTTCTGAGTGGCAAGGAAACTAAGACTTGATAAAGTTTCCTTGCTGGTTTGCCTTATCCACAGCCTTAAGCCCAATATCTTCCCTTCTCTGCTCCAGTCTGTGGGATGAGAAGCTGATTTCCAAGGGAAGATGCCACCCGTGTCATGGAAATCTACTGGGCTTGGCTAATGAAAGGCAACAGAAAGAGGTCAGAAGGTAAGGCAAGATCAAGGTGCTCTTCCAGTTCCTTCTTAGTCTCCCTCCAGTCTTTGCAAATGGAGAGATAGCTCTGTTCTTCCTCTGCCATAACTCTGCAGTGGACTCATTTCTCAGTTGTTCACTTACACATGGGTTGAGAACACAGGTTGATTTGTCTGCCTGATAGTTTCCCATCCCTAGGTAGGTCTCCATCACCTGTGTCTTTCTCTCTATCTCTCCCTCCCCATGTGTGTGTATGTGTGAATACATATATATATATATATATATATATATATATATATTACAATATAATGTAAATTTATTAGGGAAAAATAAGAGCACATCCTGCGAGTCGGTGGGCCTTAATGAAAGAGCACAGCCTTGTTGATTCCCTGACCCTTCCTACAATGTCTGCCGAGGTCCTTTGCTAACCTCTCTATAGTAAAAACCCTTCTAAATGTAGCACTTGTTATTTTTGGCCCTGGCTGACGTGATTGTCCTGGAAAGCACCACAGCAAGTGGGTACATTGTAAAGCCCACATACATATGCAGGCCAGGGGAGGCTTAGCTGATGGAGTGACAGGTTCAGAAGCAGTGATAAAGGAGTCGTGCAACTGCTAGAGAGAACCGCATTAGAGTTACAGTGGAGAGCAAGCGCGAAGCAAGGCGGAGCCTGTGTTGAAATCTGGAAGCAGGGAAACAGGCCTGCAGTAGAGGCAAAGGGCTTCGGGGCATCCTCAACCGCTCAGACAGCATTAGAGATGCAGGCCCATCACAGAATACCAAACAAAAGGAAGGGCTCTACAGAAAAGAGGATGGGCCAGCAAGTGAGAGACCCTGAGAAAGAGATAACGAAACAAAACAGAACCAGGAAAGAATGCCACACAAGATGTCAAGAAAGAGACTTTACGAGAATGACGTGAGAACCGAGTAAGGCTACTGAACTGCCCATCTGGTCTACTGCACACTATGTTAAAGGCCACCTGGGTGAGGATTGAAGCCAACCTGGAGCTGGCTCAACAGAAAACCAAGGAGATACTCTGGATGGTCCCATGGAGAATAAATTAAGAAAAGCAACAAATGAAAAAGCCTAGCCTGATGTTGAACCTACAGACATTTATGTCCTGACTTAAATCCCCAAAGACAACATATGCCACATAAAACTGTCTGAATCTTAGAGGTAACTTTAGTCATCAACATTTTTAATATTAAGACTTATCTTTCTCTCAGAAAGTTTGTACATTGTATTTGTATATAGCTTTGGCTGTCCTTGGGCTCATAAAACTCATAGTAATCCTCCTGCCTCAGATTTCTGAGAACTAAAGATAGAAGTGTGAGTCCCCATACCTGGATGTTTCTGGTTCTTTCTAAGAGATTTATATTCTCCCCTCACTGTCTCCATGTCTCTTTCTCCTCCTTTATATGAACATAAACTCTCTCTCTCTCTCTCTCTCTCTCTCTCTCTCTCTCTCTCTCTGTCTCTCTCTCTCTCTCTCTCTCACACACACACACACACACACACACACATACACACACACCTGTCATGGCTCCAGTTTCTATAATCTCAGGCCGCATCTGAGATTCATATCTAATCCTCTTCTGAGACTGCCCTGCAAACCAATGAGGCTTGACTAGGTTGCAATAGTGGCAACAACTTGATTGTACATTTCCCCCCCTGAGAGGAAATTGAAAAGAATCGTATTTGTTAATCCTCTAACAAGGAGCTTTATGGCATCTTTATTTCTTCGTAAAAACAGCATAGAGTATTCCCTAGGAAGCAGAAATCAGATTTCATGTAAATGCTACCACAAATATATGTACCTTTTTTTGACATGATTGAGAGTGCTCGTGAGCTCATGAGCTAGTGGCATGGATGGTAGGGGAGGAGTCAGGTAGACGTGTGGGTCAATGGTGTCCTGTTGCATGTCTGCATGTTTTCCAAGGCAGGGCGATAAGTGCCAGTACCTGTGTTAGTCAGCATACAAGCCCCAGATACAGCACATAGTACAGAAACCTCTCCTCTATGGAAGCATAAAGGCACAACACAAGTGCATACCCACACAGACACTTTTGCTTTTACTCCGTCTTACCAGAAAGAAAGGCCATTTAGGGACGGGTGGCATCCTGGGAGTTCCCTTTGGGGAAAACAAATTTTTGCTGTGAGCAAACATGATACTTCCTCCATGGAAATGACAGCGTGAACAAGAGAAAATTTTAATTAGCCTAGATATTATTATGGACAATAGTAACTAATATTCATTGAGTATTTAATATGGTTCATGGACCAGGTGACCTGTGCTGTACACATAATCTCATGGTTTCTTAGGAAGGACACTGTAAAGGGAATACACCCAAGCCCTTATTCTACAAAGAAGGGATTAGAGGCATAAGGAAAAATGAGCTATTACTTAAATTGGCAAAGCTACAAATGTGAACACACGAAGTCAGATCCTCACTTCTCTAAGAGATAATATTCCATGACCTCACAAGTTATAGATCCCACAAAGCGTACTGTCTACACGCAATTTGTTTCTGTTTTCTTCTCCACAACAAAGACCATAATTCCATTTCAGTGGTGGGAACACCAAGATGCAGGGTTGAAACAGGGAAACCTGGGAATTAATCCAGGTAAGGAAAGAGAACCATGTTGCAAAACTCAGTCCTTGGTTTGGGAAAAAGCACTCTGCTCACTGTGCTGAGACTTCCGGTGCAAAGTTTAATTAGATGTTATTATTTAACACATTTTCAGTATCATTATTAACTATCAACAATCGTTTATTACTCCTTCCTATCACAGTGATCTTATGGCATCTGCAGCAACAAGATACAAAGCAGTACAATTCCTTCTACCTAAACTTACACAGCCAAGAAAACGGAGCACAAAAACCCATGAAACACCAGAATTCACTGTCGGTGAGTATCTTAAATACAGAGACTGTGCTGAAAATAAGCAAGTGGTTATTTAAATCCAAAGGCTGATGGCATCTTCGGGACTTTCAGGATATCACTGGTCCTAAAGAAATGTAGGGTTTCTGAAAAATATAGAAAAAAATGCACAGATAATTTTAGTTGAGATAGTGGAGATTCCACAGCCTTGGATGCAAAGTGGACCATGCTAAAGATTTAGAACATCAGTGAAGTTCATAATGCATTTTACAACTGAAGGAATATCTGACCTCAAGCATGGCATGAAAGACTGGTTGAAGCAGATAAATTTCTTGTTTTGTCTAAGTGTCAACAATTCAAACTTACAGAAAATAAATGGAAACTCCTGCTACCTTTCAGGTTGATCGAAGATTTGTTTTCTGGAGCTGTCTGTGGTTTCCATGAAAGCATGGGCATGCTTATATTAAAAAGCAGACCAACTGATGTTTCCTGATAAGGCAGCTTCGCTGTGACATCCCAAAGCAGTCACATGCTCAGTGGTCTTCCGTTCATATTTGTTGCCTACTTTGTCCTAATCGATTTAAGGTATGGGTCTAAGCATGTAACTCTTCACCTTTCCAAGCGGTCACGCAGATCTGTTGCTCCTGTAATTCTACCTCGAAGGAGAGCGCTCATTCTTCATGCATGGACTCTGTGTTTCTCAAGTGAATGGTCACCTCGATCTTAAGGAACTTACAATGTGGCCGAAAAACCCTGTAGAGTGAAGCTGTCAAGGTACATTGGATGAAAGTTGGGGCAGCCTTCATACATGTTACCATTTGATCCCAGATGAAAACCATTCTCCTTCTGCCTGGTGTACACTGCGCAGGCCTCCAGATCAACTGAGTTTTGATCTGGGCTGTAAAGAGTGGGTAGCTGTTTGTTAGGTAGCACAAGAGGTAAAGGCATTCCTCAAGCAGATGAAGAATGCAGAAAATCTTGGAGAATCGGGGTAGCTGCCAAAAAGAGAGATCTAGAACTGAAGTGGTGATAGGGACGGGAAGGAACAAGAGAGATTAGACAGTGCTCCACATTTGAGCTTGATTCAGCAATCACATTTAAAGTTTGAAACCAATCACAGAGGGAGATGTGAGGAGTGGACATTTAGTCACTGGTCATAATGGATATTCTCATGTAGCTAACGATAATCAATACAAAGACAGTCTAATTTTATCTTATGAGCTTCTCTAGTTTCCTCAACATAGTTGAAGAAACCATAGTGGAGGCATGGCTTGTCAATCAAAAATGTTACACAGTCCATGCCTTTTTATTGTCCAAACTCTAAGGCAACAACATGAGTCACAGAATTATCCTTGCAACTCTTGGTATGTTGTCTTACAAAAGTTGTGAACAAAGCATTTTTTTCTAACACAGTCTTGCAGGTAGTCAAACCCTGAAGGTGAGGAATTAAGGCAGCTTTCTCTCCTGGCAGTCACAGTGGCTTCCACCCAGAGGCAAAGAATGTCCTTACATTGATCAACGTACCACTGGAATGTGCTTGGATAGAGCTATCTATACTAATAGATGCTTCTGAGGATTTGCCGAAGCAGACTTGAGACCAGTAAGACAGGTCCACTCCTGAATCTGACTCGGTGCTCAACACCCTGTGAGCAGAATCCGGAGCTGGGAAAGAAAAAATGATCGAACAGCATTGGCCACAACCTACGCATGTTCAGTTATCAGCAATAGTAAAGTTAAGCAAAATAATAGACACGAGATATTGAACAGATCCTAAATGCTTGTTTTCTTAAGTTTACTAGATTTCTGCTGAATCTTCATGTGTAGATATGATTTAAATAACTTCTCATGTTAAGTGATACAAATTAACTGGACAGATGTTTGGGAATTGAAACATCTATAGTAACAACTAAATTTCTCTTCTCCACAGATATTCTTTCAGCACTTAGCAGCCCTTCACAAACCCACTGTTGCCTGAAGCTCTTAATACTGTGAGTTAGAGAGGATTAGGCTTCCACACACAGTGACTACACAGACTCTGGTCCTTGAGGATATTTTCAACCACATTTGACACAAATACAGGATGTATTCGTAGCAGAGAAGCAAAATATCTGAGTGTTTACTTCAGTGTCTATCTGAAGAATAAAAATGAATACCTATCTTCCTGCTCCTGCTCCATGTGTATAATGTGTATATTTGTGTGTATGTGGGTTTGTAAGGATATGTGAAAAATATATTATAAACAGTAATTATGTTGAAAGGATTTATTTTTAGCGTATGCATGTTTGCGTATGTGTGTGTATGTGTGCATATGTGAAGGAGAGAGAGAGAAAGAGAGAGAGAGAGAGAGAGAGAGAGAGAGAGAGAGAGAGAGAGAGAGAAAGAGAAACACATATATGCATATATGCTTTGGGAACCAGAAGAGGACATTTATGTGTGGCTGTGCAGGTTTTAGGAGCTGTGCCTGGTTCTTCTGCAGGAGCAGCAAGTACTCTTAAACTTTAAGCCATTTCTCCTGCCTCAGGTCACAACAATTTGAATCTATAGGTGGAAGATTAAAAATAAAAAGTGTGCAAGCATAACTCAGAGATAGAATGCTCACCTGGCATGCACGGTGTCCTGGGTCTGAGCTTCAAGACAGGCGAAACAAAACAACAGCCAGGACAAAATAACCGCACTGGCTTTAACTTAATATTTGAAGAGCTACTCTCAAAATGCTTTCCCTTTTCATTCTCTAGCTTGAACTCCACCTGTGTGTCATGAAATAGATAACTGTGGTGACTTGGGACATGAAAAATGAGTCTCCGATATCTTTTCTCAGGACACTGCATCAAGAAAATGACAGCCATTCTAGAATTCTGTTAGCTGAATTCTAGCTCAGTGTCAGTGCCATCAACTCCAGAAAACTTTACAATTCTTCAAAACCATTAGATTTCCTCCTTTAATCCATGTTAAGAATTTCCAAACGTATGACCACAGCTTATCTTCTATTGCTATGATTGTATGAATAGATGTTTCTTCTGTCTCTTTGAAAGCAGTACAGTTAAACTCAGAGTAAGATTTTGTACTAAATATTCAAGTCAATCTTGAACTGACTTGAGCTTAGTGTTTGCATGTTGCAAACTGTGCTGTTAATACTCACCAGGATCCATGTTAGTCAACTCTGAAAAAATATCTGAAGCAGCTAACTTGGGAAAAGGAAAAATCATTTTAGCTTCCTGTTTTAAAGATTCCAATTCATGATCTGTTGGAGCCATTTGGGGGGGGGGACTGTGGTATGATACAAAATCGTGAGAGAAATTCATGATCAAGTAGAAACACTCATAGCATTATCCAGGAGCATAGAATAAGAGAGACCAGCCAGGATCTCACAACCTCCCTTAAGAGCAAGGAATGCCTTTGATGACTTGAGGACATCCTCACAAAACCCATAGCACTAAGCTGGGGGCCATGTTTTTTTTAGCATGTAAGTATTTAAGGACATCCAAGACCTATACCATAGAAATATGGATTTTTTTTTCTTTTTGTGGTCACTCTTACTCGTTTGAGACACTTATAAAAGATTCAACCAAAGGTACCTGTGTGGAAATGAGGGCTAGTATGTCCATCCTGAGACACTAAAGGGAATATCTGCTTTAAAATATGCACACCAATCTTGCAGCCATCTACTGAAACGAGAAGACATCTTGGATCTAGACAGAAGTAGAACTACAATACAGTAGGGATTGGGATTTGGGCCATTAAATGATTGATCGGTAGAAGCCTTTACCTCTGTAACCTTCCCACTTGACCTCCACGAAGATGCATTTGAACTGCTCAATTTGAGCAAAAAAATAAATAAAATAAACAACTCTTATCCTTTCAAGCCACTGAAATTTGTAGGTTATTTATTATAGCTCTAGCCTACCAAATTTAATACAACACTCCATTATAAGTATCTAATATTTACAAAGGAGTAATATTCAATAGACTTTAAAATAGCATGCATTGTAAAGAGATTTTAATAAGTTATTCTAAATTGCTTATTCTGAGAATATATTTAATGGGGAAAACACAGGAACACAATGCTATTTTCAAACACAGGTATAATCATAATTTTTATAATCAATGGAATCTTCTATCCTAGGGAGCTTCAGGTCATGAAAGATAAAGTATATGAAGCACACATTGTAATATGAAACAAGTAGCAAGATATTCAGGACATACTAATAAGTAAAGCATGGATGGACAAATCTAATTTAAGTCAGTCCTGCTGAGTCATTCAAGATAGCTATCTATCCAAAAGGAATATAATCCATTAGCATCAGAATAACAAAGTCTCTTAAATTCAGAAAAATTTAGTTCTGTTATGAGTTTTATCAGCATGACACAAGGCTAATATTCATTTATCAAACAGTAAGGGCATTGTTTTGCACTCAAATAATTATCAGTTAATGAAGCTTAAAAAATAAGAGTCCCTCACATCTAGATTGAATTATTCTTTCTATGGTACTTACCCTTATCCTCCTTAATACCTAAAATGCCCCCATAGCAAATGAGGTCAGCTTATGTAAGCTCAAAAACAATAGGCTGTTTTACCCTCTAGCAAAATAACACAGTACAGCTCATTCACATCATTCAAAAACTGAGTGTAAAATTCCATTTGGATAGATATCTTGTCATGTATAGTGAGGGTGTTTCAAAAGATAATCTCTGTTGTCCTTGTAAAATAAAATTCTTCATAAAAAAAAAAAAAAACAAAACCAACTGTGTGGTAGAGGAGGGAACTAAGTGTTCACTAAGACCTATAAGGAATCAGATCATGGACACTGAGATATATGTCCATCAAATCCTATTTAATGCCATGTTATCCCTGGATCTTTTAGGTTCATCATATTCACAATGAAGATGACAGACATCCTTTATTTTAGGTTGGAGTAGTTACTACAGTAGGGCACATGGGGTTTGGATTTGTAAGAAAAAAAATTTTTTTCAGCACTCAATGAAATTGCACTTACACATGAAAGCAGAAAGCAGTAGATACACAACTGCAGAAAGGCCCTGGAAGTTCCAAGCATCTGAAAGACTCGGGGAGGAGGGCGCTGATAGGGGCATCACTTTGTGAGAAGTTGGAGGGGACTAAACCTTCATCTCATCTTCCTTCCAACTCTCCAGAGGACTTCACCTATGTAGGCTGTGTCTCCTGAAACCTTCAAAATAGCTTTGTTTTGTCTTATTATATATACAGTAAAATACTCCAGAGACAAGTGCCTTGCTGGGAAGTAACAGCCTGCTGGAAAGAATGAAATAGCCAAAGCTTCCCTGTGATGCTGTTGTTGCGAGCACCAGACGCTGAGCCTGTGGTTAGCATAATCAACCATCCTCCTGGAAGGCTGATTATAGTAACAGTCCAAATCCCCAGGGAAAGGCACACAGCCTAG
This sequence comes from Microtus ochrogaster, assembly GCF_000317375.1. Taxonomy (NCBI): domain Eukaryota; kingdom Metazoa; phylum Chordata; class Mammalia; order Rodentia; family Cricetidae; genus Microtus; species Microtus ochrogaster. Next base: position 58,496,061 of record NC_022014.1, read on the forward strand.
TAAAATGCTGTATGATAGAAATGTCTATAGAATGTATGACTGAAATATCCTTTACTTCTCCATCACTGCAATTCTCAAGTTTTCCTTCCAGAAGGATCGTATTTTCTAAGTTTCTTAAACATGCCTTCATCTCACATGAACATTTATGCCTGAAAGAAATTATATTCAACTAAGAAGAGCTAGGGGGAGCAGGGGGCAACATTTACTTGGTGAGCTCATTGGATAAAAGATTACTGCTTTCCCAAAGAAGATCTGAACAACTCTACTCTTTGACCTTCTGATTATAATCTGGAATCTGTAACAGGATATTAACATATGTAGGAATGGTACTCCAGACACCTTCAGCTTATATAGACTTACCTAATCTTCACAGATGATGCTCAGTAACTGCTCTTAATGTTTGGTGATATTTAAGATGATCCATGAGGAAGAAAGAATGGAAGCCCATTTTATCCTCAAATAGAACTTTTCTGTTTGCTGTTGTTTCCCAAAATGAGCCCCCCTCTTAATGATAGGATTGATCATAAGTACCCAAAATTTGAAAAACAAAACTATGTTGTTGTTGTTGTTCCAATTATAAAACAAAACAAAACAAAAGTTGATCTGTGTATTGCTTGTGGTTTAATCACTTGAGTCACAGGGAAACATTTCTCACAAGTGAGTAGGCTTTGGAAAGAGAGACTGTAGTTTATTTAAAACTCCAGATAGGGTTTTGGCTCATCCTGCTGTGTTGTGCAAGATGGTCCAAAATTGAAATATGAATGGAGATTACAGAGCTTCAAGTTAGCAAGATTAAGGTGTGATTAGATTGGCTATTCAGTAATTTTAGACTTTCTCCATTAGGGGAAGTCTGTGTTCAGAAAATGTCTCAGTCATTTTTAAACAGCACACTAAAGTAAAAAAAAAAATGCTTACATCTAAGATACCAGACACTTAATTGTCTTGAGTTTTTACTTTCTAGTTTGTTATTCCTTAAGATACAATCCTCCCAAATTTTGCTTCAAACAATCTAAATTATAGCTCACTTGTACGTCTTTGATTTCTACTTTGTGATTCTGTTTTCATTTGTGTGTGCATGGATACATGTGTAGATGCAGAGTTTATACATATGTTTGAAGGACAGGGGACAATCTAAGATGTTATTCCTCAAGTATCATCTATCTCCTTTGACACAGGGTCTCTCACTGCTTGGAGCTCACCAATTAGGCTAGACTGGCTGGTCAATGAGCCCCAGGAATTTGCCTGCTGTTCCTTCCCCAGTATTATAATTACAAGTATATGCCACCAATGTCTGGCTGTTTTACATGGGTTCTGAGATCTAACAAAGGTCCTCAGCTTGCATGGAAGCATATTATTGCATTAGCTACCTCCCCAACTTCCAGCCTTGGTAGCTTAAGATATTGATGGGTGGTGACATAAACCTTTAAACCCAGCACTCGGGAGGCAGAGGCAGGCAGATCTCTGTGAGTTTGAGGCCAGCCTGGTCTACAAGAGTTAGCTCCAGGACAGGTTGCAAAACTATAGAGAAATTCTGTCTTAGACCCCCCCCCAAAAGATATTATACACCATTCCATATTCAGAAGAGGATATCAACTATACAAATTTGAAAGACGCTAGGAGATAGACAACTAATATAATACACTAAGAGAAATTTGTACGTACTATCTTCCTAGAAGTACAGGGCATCATACAGAGATTATGATTTCTGCTGAGTACCACTGTATCTTAAGATACTAATATCTTCAAAACCAGCAAATTGCAGGAAAAAACACCTTCAGGAGGTGCTCTGTGACACACTGGTTTCCTGGGAAACTACTAGGTGCGTTTGCATACTAAAGTCTGGAATATAATACAGAAAGAAAAATATGAAATTTGCTTTACGCAAATGGCATTCCATCTAAAATGTATATGAATACATGTCCTGTTAGTTCTTGGAATACCTATTAAGATTCCTTAGGACACTAGTATTCAAGGAACACAATTTGACAAAATTAATTGTTCTGAAAACACATGAGGTTTTAAAGCAGTGGTTCTCAACCTTCCAATTGCTGCTACAGTTTAATATAGATCCTCATTTTGTGGTGACCCCGAACATAAACATTTTTTCTACTTTGTAACTGTAAATTTGTTATCATTATTAATTGTACTATAAACGTCTGATATGCAGGATATCTGATATATGATTCCCAAAAAGGTCATGACCTACAAATTGAGAATCACTGAATAAGAGTGTTTTCAATTTCTTGTTGTTGACACTTGCTAGCTCCCCGACTTAGGACAAGTTGCTTAACTTCTCTGAAACTCATTTTCTCAAAAACTCAATCAATTCCACTGACATTTACTAAGCAAGAACGGTGTTTTAGGCACATGCTTGCTACCTGAACTCGTAGAGCACCATAGTAAAGAAAACATACATGTGCCTTCCTTGACACCTTATAAGAGAGAATCATTAAACAATACAATCATAATTAAGGGTGATAAGTACAAGGAAAAGGAAAGAAAAACCAATACATTCAGTGTGCTTAAGTTTACATCCCAGCATTTTCTGCTTCCTGTTGGTAAAGCAGCATCTATAGACACAAGAAGCCTATTATAGAATCATTTCTGGACAAGACATGTTTCAGATTCCTCAGCCACAAACCTGAGCCATTAAGTTGTAATTCATACCGTTAGATCAAAGACTTAAAACCTGCAAATGAACTTGCCATAGAAGTTACTAAAGGAGAATTTCTTGCCCCTCTGGTTGCTAAGGCACCAAGCCCAGCTTTGAAGAGATTTCCATGTGTCTGGACTGCCTATCAGCACAACTCTGTGCCTTCAATACAACTTTTAAATGGTAATCCATTGAGACTATTCAAATGTCAAACGGATTAGATCCAGGATTGATTTAGGAAACAGAGCCCCCCTATTCTACCTGCTGCCCTCTCTAGTGATGGGGAGAGACCACCTGAAAGTGAAATTCCATCACTGTGAATGTTCAAATTTCAGTGTGCCCAGGTTTCTAAAACAGAACAGGAATGTGGAGGCCTGGGGGTAGAGGAAGAACGAGAGACTAAATACATAACTCAAGAAGAGCTTCTAGAAAGAGAAGACTGGTTAGGGCCATTTCAATACCTTCCATTTCTAAAGTCAAAATCACAGCTTTAAAACAAATCCCCTGATTTTGTCAAAACACACATTACATGCAAAAGTAAAAGATTGTGGCAGACATTGCCTATTGAGACTTAAAGGACTGAATGTTTTTGTCCTTTCCAAATTTTTATAAGGAAACTCTACTCCCCAGTGGAACAGTGTCTGGAGATGGAAGCTCTGGGGAGGATCTAGGCCATTAGAGTGGAGTCTTGTGGCCAGATTAGTGCTCTAGAAGAGAGGTAGAGAGCTTGTTCTCCTCACCCCCGACCCCAACAATCCCTACAAAAGGTGGTCATGAGAAGAAGGCATCCTGCCAACCAAGATGAAAGCCCTCACTGATTACACAAAGTCTGCTGATACCCTGATTCTGAGTTCTCTAGCACCCCCTAAAAGTGGGGAGGGGGGAAAGCAATTGTATTGATTAAGTTAAACAGCTTTAAGTTTCTGACAGATGGGCCTGAGAAAGACCAACATATACTATAAAGGGACATAATTTGCCAGGATGCCCAAAGAGCATTCTGGGTGGTGAGGAACAAGAAAATGCTGATATGACAATATTAACAATGGTTTCCTTGGACTGGATGGTAGGGTTTGGGATAGAAGGGGACTTTTGGGTATCAATGGAATGGTGCTTAGCTGAGTACTTCTTGTCTGAGATGCTCTTTGCAAGGATGTCTTCCTCTAACAATTTGCACAAGTATATGTCCATGGTGTCTGTGTTTATTTTAAAATAAAAGGACTTAACAGTGAACAACAAAAAATTAAAAAGTTAATGAGTAACAATGAATGTCAATCATTTCAATCAAAGTCGTGACACAGAAGTATAAACCCAAAGTCAAAATGCTTAAAGAAATAAAAGAAAAGTAGATATAGCTTCGTGTTCATAAATTGACTTGATGTATCCTCCTATAAGAAAAGTATGAATAATCAGATCATGGCTGTGTCTCTTTTATTATAGAATGTTTTCCCTCTTTTTTTTTTTAAACTGGACATCATAGGTGACTAACGAAACTGGTAACTCGCTATGAAGCTCAGTTAATTTCTTTGTTACCTCGCAGTTTCCATCATTTCGATAGTGTAAGATAAAGCTGTATTGGCTACCCAATACTATGTTGTTAGCCTTGAGATCACCTCATAATCATACCAGTAACATTATAGAAACTGGCAATGTTGTGTATATGTTTTTAGAAATAAATGTCATATATTCATCTATGTTTATATATGTAAGGACAATCAAAGAAAACCAGGCCATGAATTTGAGACAGATAAAAAGGCGGCAGGTGGGGAGCAGATACAATGGAAGGCATTGGATGAAAGGAAGGGAAAGGAGGAATGACGCAATTATGATTTCAAAAATAAAATCATCATAATAAAAAGTATAGCTTGAATGACACCTCTGTCTCTGTGTGGAGTATTGACTGGCTTGCTCTTGTGTAGATCCTGTGTCTACAAACATAGTTGCTGTGAGTTCATGAGTGAATGACCCTGCCATGTCCAGAAGATGGCATTTTCAACAATCACCCCAGATCTCTGGCTCTTGAAATCTTTTCTTCCCCTTTTCTATAATATTCTGAGCCTTGGTCAGGGAAGTTATGAGTCATACATACCCCACTCAGGCCTGAGCCCTCCACAATCACTTCTTCTCTGCACCTTGACCAGTTTAAGTCTCTGTGATTAACTCTTATATGCTGCATAAAAGCATATTCCTCTTGATTCTTTAGCATGTGATATAAAATCAATGATATCAATGAATATCAAGAATATCAGTAGTTATTATATCTAACCTTGAGATACTAAGGGATGTCTCTAAAGGGCCATTGTCACCTATTCTGTATTTATAATTCATTTATGGTTGTACAAGGGAAGTTGTATCACATAAAGTATAATTATGACCTGATTAAATATATGCATTTGCTATCATATGTGGAACACTTCTATTATGTTTAGTTATTACTATGACTTGGTCATTGTTTTCTTTGAAAATTAATCATGACATAAGGAGATCTGATTGTGTGTCAACTTAACAAAGGGAGGACTTGTGGTAGCTAATCTTGACTGTCAACTTGATAACATATGGAATTAAAAATAGAGGACATACCCCCCCCAAAAAAAAATCACATCCCTCTTTGATGAGGGACACATCTTGTACCAATCTATGGGTACAGTGGCAGGTATTTAGAAGCTAGCTTATACTATGTTCCTAGCTAAAGTGCCACTGGCAGCTGATGGCCACTAGGGCAAAGGGGTCAGTTTTCTTTAGGGCCATTGTCCATGTTAGGTTGCCCGTCCTCCAGTAGACAGTGTCCTCATTCTATAAACAAAGGGGTATCCCTAATTGAACTCAGGGGGTTAACTAAAGGTGGAGAAAGTGGAGGATGAGGAGGAAGAGCAGATGAAGATGAGGACATATGGATGATGGGAAAAATGAAAAGAGTGAGGTGGAAAGAGGAAGAGGAGGACATGAAGTTGAGAAGAAGGTGTGGAAAGGGTTCTGGGGGGAGATGGGAGGAGGATCAGTGACTGGAGATTATCTAAATACATTGTATTCATGCATGAAATTACCAAAGAATAAACACAAAATTTAAACCGTGCAGATGAAAGGAAGAACAGGAAGGCTTTCATGTTAATAAATTTAAACATAATTGTAACATGCTTATCCCCAAATCAAGCTGAACAGCCTGGCTGGAAAGGTGTATGTAAATTTCTAAATAGGCATTCACAATGAAACTGATGGGCAGACACATGATCAAACAAGAGCAATCACACACCTTGTCTGCCGTTCATCTTCTTCCCTCTAGAGTCTCTTATTGGTCCTGATGTGGCATTAAGGGAAGAAATCATAGTCTGACGATTCTGATGTATAAATACCTTCAGTTACAGACATCTCCAGGTTCTCTCATGACCCCATCTTTGCTTGTCACAGTACAGTTTGTGTTCACACCTTGACACCTCATAGAGCTCTGATGGCACCAGTGACAACGTAAGACATCAGCTGATGAGCAGTGTACTGCTGTCTCTATGAGAGGGATTATTAATAAACAGGCAACCTTCATTTATCTTGGATTTTATCTCTCTTAGAATGTGGTAATTTTCTTTCTTTTTTTCTTTTCTTATGTTTTTTTTTTCAGCAAGCAAAGGCTTTATGAAATCTATGCACTGAAGAACAGTAACAGGGTAGAAGGCATGCTTTGTGCTGTGTAAAAAGGACCACTGGGGCTACTGTATAAGATATTTTTCCTACTGTAACTGATTGCCAAATTATCACAGCATCAACGGCATGAGAGTCTACAGAACGGCTTTATTAACTCAGAATGCTGGCTCATTATGAATCACACTGGCATGAAAACAAATGGTAATGCCTGGTTCACAAAAAGATATGTGGGCTTGGAGGAGCTGGAAACAACACAATATCACACATTAACAACCGATTTTACCACTCGCTCTGCTTTCTCTTGGATTTTAAACTTTCCCCTATTACATAATAAACAAGCAACCTAAGCATTTCAGAGCTACCAAGTGGTGCCAAGTCAGCCACCCCATTTGGAATCACAATTCTGTCAGTCCAGACAATATTTCCAATTGTCCATTTCTCTGCCATGAGAGCTTGAGAGGACCAGGTGTGTAACCAGGGAAGCTTATTTTGTTCTCTGAAGTTTTTCAGTGTGGGAGAACAACCTGGCTGGAGACACAACTTGGCATGCCAGTACCCACAAGGCTCTTGTAGCCAACTGCCTTTCACCAGCATTGTGAGGGTCTAACCTCTGGCATTATAGCGAAAGGTTTGCATGTGCTAGAGAAGGCTACCATCTGACTTAGAGACTGAGATAGTGGGCTGTTAACAGTAACAACACCTAATCAAAGGCAAAGGGATTTTTCAGAGATCGCAAGGTCTACTTCTGTTACAAATTAGTTTCTGGTGGGGTTGGCCATGAAGACAAATGTGTCTTCTTTCCAGACTGCATGGTTAGAATAGGCTACAATTCCTAAAAATCCTTCATACAATCCAATGTGAGGCCCAATTGGAGGTGGAAGAAGAACCGTTACCAGATGTCAGCATGTACCAAGCCTGCCATTTTCCTAGAATGTAGGCACAAAATGTGCTTACTTTACCAAAGCAGAGGTTTTCAGTGAGCAATTTTAAATGAGAAAGCTCAGGTATGTCCAAAATATATGCATATTTTTCTCTACAAGTCACATCCTCCAGAAATATATATATAGCTCATGACTCCGAGCAAAGTAATAAAGGCACGTGTTATTTTTATTCCTTAGCAACGCAACAAAACCCACTGGTCCCTCCACTTCATTTGCCCACCGACAAGACATCGGACGGTCATAAAATTAATGTGTTGTGCCACAACTACTTGCATTCACACAAGTGAATGCACCAAGCAGACACCAGTAGCAGTTATTGCAAGACAGAGCAGAGCCCAGGGAACCGCGTCCTGGAAAAGAGGATGCAAGCAGGTCAGAGCCACTCACATGGCTGTTTTTCTCATGCCCTTCACGAGTGCATGTGTGCTGTAAAACCTCTGCCAATTTCTAATGCCCCCTGCTTTCTGCTTGTGGAGTTACTGCACAAGGGGCGCGTGACTGGCACAGATGGACAGATACAGATACCTCCCTGGGTCACGTGGCTTGGTTTTCTTTCATGTTTCTGAATTATTTGTAGAACTCCACACTTAACTTGGGGAGACTGTCCCGCTCATAGTCTATGGGATTCTGTGCCTGCAATTCCTTTTTAAAAGTCACTAGTATCAGGGCTTGGTGGTACACATCATTAATCCCAACACTTGGACACTTGGGAGGCAAAGGCAGACAAATCTCTGAGAGTTCAAGGCCAACTTGGTCTGCAAAGTGAGTTCCAGACCTGGGCTACATAGAAAGACCCTGTTCTCAACCAAACAAAATAAGACGACAAAGCAAAACAAAACACTAGCATCCCGAGATGCTTCTGGCCATGGTTGCAGACTTGAAACTGAACCCTACGATCTGCTGCTCATTGCTTTGAGTAGGAAACACTGTATTGGTTCCTGTAAAAGGGGCACAAGGTGAGAAAGCATGCAGCATACTCCCCACCTTTGTTGCTTTAGGACATCTTCAACCACAAGTCCGTGAGAGTTTTCTTCTGATTTTGAGGCAAGGAATTCATATGTAGTCCGTGTTGGGTGGGCTCCTACCTCTGCTGCCCCGTGGCTGGAGTGACAGGCATATGCTGACACACCCAGCTCAAGAACATGTTGGTTTATATAAATTTTATTAATAAATGTCTTTTACTGCAGGGATATGGAGTTTCTTATCAAAACATTTTAGATACGAGACCCAGAAGGACCTGGTTTGACAAGGCCTGTTCTGTACAGCATAAAACATTTTTATATGGTACAATAGGGCAAGTGACAGAATAAATGAGCATTTTTTTGTTTTATCTTTTCTATTGCTCTCTACCATAGGGAAAAAAAAATCTATGTACACCTTGATAAATTCTTAATGTTAGATCCACAAAAGTGACCCCTTCTGCAGCACTATCAAAGCAGAATGTGACATGTGTTTTGCTCTCAAGGAAGTTATAATATAATTAGGTTCATCCAATAAGAGACCATGAAAGAAAGATTACAAGGCAATCTGCATGACTTTTATGTGTTTGTAAGGCAAGCAGGGTTGGGATAATTAACAGAATGAGCTTGACTCCACTGAGCACTGTCTAGGTGCCTGTTCTCTTCTGATTGCTTCACATACAGTATTTTGTTTGTTCTTCATAGAAAATAGATAAATTACATTTTCATGTTTCCCTATCTTAGAAATCAGCAAATCAAGAACTGACAAATTTAGCAAGGCACAGTCCACACTGGTAGGAAATGACACAATGGTAAAACAATAACGAAGGATGAGTTTTTTGTGGCTATGAAGTGGGATTAGCAGGCATTTTAATCCTGAAAAAAAAATTCCCAATGATAGCGCAAGTGTTTCCTATTCTGTCTGGAAATGTCTGATCTGTCATTGGTTTATCAGAAAGAAACAGTCTTATTCACTATCAACTGTGATAATGTTCCAACTGTGTTTGATTTTAATTTTAAAACCTGTATTTCTCAATAATGGGGAAATTTGAGATCCTTTGTGTTTTGAATCATTTCCTTCGTTCACATGCCCCATTCATGCCAAGTTTGCATAATTGAACAAGGCAAAGGAGAGGCACTGGCAATTCTATAAATACCTGTGTGGTTCAGGACCTACCAAATGAACTATAAAAGGGTAAATATTTTTAGCCCATGGAAAAGATTTTCAAGTTTTAAAATACATGTTCTAAAATAAATGTCATTGGTAAAATTACTTCAATAAATGTACTGCCTGCAAAGAAAACCATACCCTTTAACCCACATGCACAAGAATGGTGCCATTTGTCATCTTTATCATTTAGCTTTTGATCAATTGATTATTGACAGACTGTTTCTGGTGAGGACAATATAAACAGAAATATTCTTCTCCAGAAGAAAATCAGTGTTCAGACTTATTTTGAGCACAAAGAGACCTGGCCCTGGTATTTCACCAAACTGAAAGCAGCTCTTATTGATTTCACATTGGACTGAATTTGTTACCATTTCTACAACTGTGGCAGAAACATTACTTGGAGATATTATTAGCTCACAGATAAAAACAGGCTTAAAAGTAGACTTGACACATTGGAAAATGCTACGAGTTTGAGGTTCATCTGATAATTACATTAATTGCGACAAAGGCAGCCTTATTTAGTTTTCCTTTTTAGCTTTTTATTAGTTGAGTTAGATGATTAAATATTTTAATTATTAAATAAATGTCAGAATGATCCTTTCTTCTTCATTCTTTAAGGCAAATTCATGAAGATTTTGAAGAGTGTTTTCTTTAAAAATCTTAATTGTGAAGAAAACATGTATATATATATACACACACATAGCTAAATATTTGCTATATTTTGCTATATATATTTGCTATACCATTCAAAAGCATTACAACTTCAGGGACGTCTAAGCCTCTGATTGCTTTCTAGGGTAAATGAACCAGTCTTTGGACAGCAGGACTCGTCATTTATTTTTGGGCCTTTTTGGAGGTCTGTGCCAATGCCCAATACGTGGATCATTATCTTAAACTGCTGATGGGTTAGGTCCCTTGATCTTTACATGTACAAAGCCGAGAAGTAGAGGACCCGTGCTCAAACTGTGCTTCCTTTCAGACCCTAATAATTCAATGCTGAGGCTCAGTTCAATTCAATTGATTAGAAACTCCTCTTCTTAATAAGTTTCGTATGATTATGAAATGAGTACCCCTATAACAAACCTCATGATGATTTTACACACTGATATAAAGCCCATACATGTGTACAGACAAGCAATTGTTACTAGAATGCTATTCTAAATTGGATATGCTGCCCACCAAGTCTTTGCTTTTTCAGGTCAGACAAGAGAACAAACTCATAAAAATTCTGCCCAATTCTATATACTCTTTCTTGTGAAGAATAGGAAAACAAAATGTGTGTCTCACAAGCATGAAAAAGACACCAGAACAGCTTAAAAGCATGGATAGAGTCTTGTTTTCTCATTGTGACTATTTCCTGACAACGACTGTCCTAACTGTTGCACACACTGCCGCAGCCAGTGGCTGAACATTCAGCTGCACACAACACAACACATTGGCTTAACTATTAGGCCTCTCAATGGAGCATGCAGAAAAGCCACAGCTAGCAAGATGCCTGGATGGCTCTGGCGTCTTTCCTTTTTACTGGGAGCTGCTGAGTGTAAAGAGAATGAATGGAGATTTATTGGCTTCCCATCGAGTGGAAAACTGCGTATTTCCAAAAGGCTTAAGGTACAGTTTTAAAGAAAAAGTACTTCCTTTTCAAATGCGGGCACTCAGGATTCCAAACCTGACTTCTAAGTTGTGAACCAGGGGGCCAATCCCAGGACCTCACTCATGCTAGACAAGCATTTGGCCACTGAGCTACATTGCATTCACAGTTCTAGGTGACCCCTGCAGGAGTATTTCCTAGTTATCTTCATGAAAGACAAACAATTATTAGAAATTGTCAACTAAGGATCTCTCTCTTGCTATTCTTTAATTACCCCACAGGTAGATTGTTTAAAGCTGGTTTATCAAAATCTTTCTCCAAATTAAAAAAAAAAGTATTCATAACTTGCTTTCATAAGAATTATTTTTTATCATTTTTTAAAAATTGTGTGTGTGATTGGGAGGGGTGTGTGGTGTAGGAGGTTCTTTTGTCTATGTGTTGCTTTCATTGGTTAGTGAATAAAGAAACTGCCTTGGCCTTTTGATAGGGCAGAAGTTAGGTAGGCGGGGAAAACAGAACTGAATGCTGGGAGGAAGAAAGCAGAGTCAGAGAGAAGCCATAGATCTTCTGTCTCAGATGGACACTGGTTAGAATCTCCGGTAAGCCACTGCCACGTGGTGATACACAGATTAATGGAGATGTGTTAAACTAATATATAATAGTTAGCCTATAAGAAGTTAGAGCTAATGGCCAAGCAGTGTTTTAATTAATACAGTTTCTATGTGGTTATTTCAGATGTAAGCTAGCCAGGTGCCTGGGGATAACAAGTGGCTCTCTTCCTTACAACAGGTGTGGACATGAATGAAGTTGCCTGTGGAGTCCAGAAAAGGGCATCAGTTCCCTGGAGTTGAAGCTAGAGGCAGATATGAGTTACCTGACATAGGTCCCAGGATTCTAGCATGTTTCCTGCTAGAACCATATGTAAGCATAGCATGTGCTCTTAACCACTGAGCTATCCCATCCCTACTGCTCAATTTCATTTCTTTCTATTTTGATTCATTGCCCTTTGGCAGGAATTTCCATGAATGCCTTTCTTATTCTTTGTTCTTCAAATAGGCTTTCTAAAAATTGCCAATACTCAATAATGCCTGCTAGAGAAGAAGTTTAATAAAATAAAATTTAAATCCACAGATCTAGTAAGAAAAGCCAGGAGAGTCTCTGGGGGTATTTTTGTTGCAGGACTGGTTCAACTACCTGATACATGTTGAGTTATTCTAAAGTGAGTTTGGGGAAAGATTATTACCAATTTCATAAGATTGTTGTGATTATTACATGAAATAATGCCTGTAAATGGCCACGTTCACCCAATCATTTCTTTGAAATGAAATTTTAATCATAATATGGATGCTTATTATATTAAACATAATTGTGCTTGCAGCCATCACTGCAAACAAGCTCTTTGCATTATCTAGGCTCCAAGTTGAAATCTTATGAGAGGCTTTATAGGATTAGCATTGAATTTAAACTACCTGGGTTAGAATTTCACGTAAGCCTCACATAAGATATATGCCCTTGTATGTGTAACTGAGTCTCTATGAGCTTTAGTATCCTCAACTACCTAAGACAGAGATGATTATTGTTTAACTTGGTTGCTGTGAAAAGCTTTAGAGCACTGGCTTTTAAGATGTGTTTTAAAAACAAAACAACACCCATTTTAAATATTCTTGACCATAAGCTTGAATATTTAGCATTCTTATATAGCATTAATTCTTTCTTTCTTTTCCTAAAATAGTGATTTGTGTTGACTACTAGAAAAGATGCATGCTTACAAAGATCTCAATAAAAATAGAAACTATTATTTCCTCCAGTAATTTAACAATATATATTAATATATAACATAGTATATATACTATACTATATATACTATGTTAATATATATACTGTGTTATATATTAATATGTATGCTTATTAAAATGGGAATAGACACTTTAGAAAATAATATAGATTATATAGTAAGAATTAAATATTGTCTTTTATAAGCATTCATATGCTTTTAGTAAACATTCATATGCTTACCTTCAAGATACAAATCTTGGAGAAGAGATTGGTGGATAAATAGATGACCGCAGACAATGCATTTAAAATAGAGATTATCAGTAAAAGGAAAAGAAGAGTGTTCAAGAAAAAGTGATTAAATCAAGTTTTCAAAATAAGTAGGACATAGAACAAAGATATGGATTAACACACAGTAATATATGCCTGCAATCCTAGTAATTAAGACTTGAAAAAGATCCCCAAAAGCTGAAGAGAAGAGGAGGAAGAGGGGAAGTGGAAGAAGGAGAAAGAAGAGGAGGGGGAGGCTGATAAAGAAAGATGGCAATTAGAATGACTACCTGGTCAGGTGATATATCATAAATAACTGATAGGTCTTTTATGAAAGATATCAGATGAAGGATGAAAATGATTTATGATGCTCAGAGGATAGAGATTATTGGTCACAACCTTCTAATATTTTGAGATGATATTGCCATCTACAAATATGTTAGACTGCATCCACAGTTCTCCTGGGATGTGTGGGCCCCAGTAGATTCATGTTACATACACCTGAATACTGTGCTTTAAGTACCAGCTCAATATATTAAGCAGTATGCAAATTCCTTTCAAATGTTTGTATAATGTTATACAGAAGAGAAGTCAATAGATATTATTTATTTTTTGTTTTTCGTTTTGTGTTTTTCGAGACAGGGTTTCTCTGTGGCTTTGGAGCCTGTCCTGGAACTAGCTCTGTAGACCAGGCTGGTCTGGAACTCACAGAGATCCACCTGCCTCAGCCTCCCAAGTCCTGGGATTAAAGGCATGTGCCACCATCGCCCGGCCAATAGATATTATTTTGAAGGTATATATTTTCCAGATACAACACTGGCCATTTTCCTGACTGGAAAATTCAGGAAAAAATGATAGGTAAAGAAGACATTTCTATCCTATTATTCTTGGTATGAATGGGACAGAAATTCGAAGTTCATATTCTAACATGGAAGAGGAGACAGATAAATTGTAAAAGCAAGAATTTTTCTGTGAGAAATGTCAGAGAAGCTGTACCCTTGAAATCTCACTGACATGGCTGCCTAAACATGACCTTAACAAGAACAATGTCAGTAGACATGCTAACATGAAAGAGAGAAAGATCACAAGGTTTTGACCATAGGAAAAGACTATAGCCAACTAAAGAATGTTGAGAATGGGCTGGAGAAACAGCCTTCCCTAGGGAAGAGTAGTCAGCCTTGAAAGCATACAATTACAAGTAACATTATGCAGAATGAACATGTTGCATTTATGTATTTAAGAATATATATATACATATATATTACATACCTACATATTTTTATTATCATCAATTGAAAAAGGCCATAGATTTGAAAAAGAACATGGAAGATTTTGGAGGGAGGAAAGGTGGGAGAAATGATGTACATATAATCTCAAAAAATAAACAAAATATTAAAAACATGAAGCAGGTATGACTTGAGCTTGAAAGATAATTCAATGAATATAAGCTCTTGTAGAAGACCAGGATTCAGTTTCCAGCATACCCATGGTGGTTTGCCACCATCTGCAAGCCAAGCTCCAGAGGACCCAGTACCTTCTTCTGAATTCCCACATGGTGTATCTGTGTACACCCAGGCACACACATACGTAAGCATAAAATCAATAAGTAAATATTTTTAAAAGGAAATAGGTATTATTTAATATCTTAACACAGACATACTCATTCTCACTTTAAAAAGATCTACTTTAACTTAAGGACATATTAATTGCCCCTTCTGTGTCTCAGGGATTAAACGTTTATTAAAGCTGCTATAATGAAGTTTATCTTTAAGATAGACAACCCATGCATTTATTTAGGTCACATATAATGATTGAGCAAACACTATGACCTAGAATATTCATTATCTGAATTGTATGAGCTATGTCAGCAGATCAAAGGGACACAAAACGGCCCTCCGACTTTATTCACCCTCCTTTCTTCCCTTGGAATAGTCACAGGAAAACAATTCATTGTTTTTATGCTGCAAAGTATTCATGGGCTTTCTTAGGACTGTACTTAAGTGTTCGGCAAACAGTGGGCTTGAAACAATTTCAGGGAGCCAGTAATTTTATGTTTTTTTTTTTCCCCTCTTAACAGAAAGCTACACTTCTACATTAAAAAAACAACCTGCTTTATTTATACTGTCTAAATAAAACACAATATATTTGGTTGTCTATGTAAATGCTGGTGGCCCAAAAGCATTTTTAAAGAAATCCATAAACCATTGTGGGGTCATTAATGGACACAGAAGTCATGAAACCACCATAAGAATGTAAAGGCAGCTCACAAGTTATCTCATATTTCACAAATAACAACATCCTGTAATGTTGTACAATAACCTTAAAGCAGATTGAATGTAGTCTTGCAATTTTCATATGGGGGAAAAAGTCTGCATATTTTGTGATTTTTCTTTTTTGACACATTAATTGCTCTTCCATACACAAGGAGAACAGAAGCGGCAGTACGCCATATTTATTCAATGCAGGGTGAGCCACGGGGGTTGTGGAACACTCTTTCTCCAACACTAGCCAAATTATCTCAGTGCCCCACTTGTAAGAAGCTGCAATAATACTCGATCATTTCAGAGTGCTGGTCGGGTTATGCATCATTTTAACAGCATGATGGCAGATTGTGATCATCTTCATGTTATAGGAATCTAGAGATAAGTAGCAGGCATGGTGAGTCATTTTCATACATCCTCATTCTGCATAGAAACCTTAAAGAGATAGCTAGAAATTGTGCTATGCTGGCTTGGAATTCTCATCTCCTCCAGGAAGGAGGCTTGCCTATACCTGTAGGGGCATTGGGTGAGGGAATCATACCTTTTGGTGTTTGCTATGAGGAAGAAAACAAAAACAAAACAAACAAAAATATAAGGGGATGAGTGAACGGCCTTGTCATTTGATCATGTATTTTTCTAGTTTATAGATAAGAAGCCCAATCAAGGCAGGAATAGTATTGACAGCTCATTTATTCAGTCTCTATCATGATACCACACAAACCTGTGGGTATTTAATAAGTATTGGCTCAATGCATGATTCGGGCTTGAATGAGCAGTAAACATACAATGCAAATGTTCAATGAGTATTATTTTCTTTATTTTATAAATGTGCTCAATTAATCTAAGAAGCTGCCTTGTGGCCACTAGAATCCATTTTAAAATATATTTTTTCCTTGTCACCATTATGTATTTGTATTCACGGAACAGCTACTGTTTAACTACTTGAATAAAAACGACATTCAGCATGTTTATGTCAATTCAACTGCCATTAACATCCGAATACCACAAAAAAAAAAAAAAATCATCATCAGAGGTAATCAGTCCTTTTGGTGAAGGCACAAAGCAGTTTGGAAAAACTTAATTGAAAACTGGACACAACTGGATGATGATTGATGATGAATGTGATGGTGATGAATTAATTTATTTCTTAATGAACAGGCTCAGATCCTTCATTTCCTCTTAGAGATTAGCATATTTAAATACAATATGTGATGTTTCCCTATAAGATTTAATCTCTTAAGCACTCTGCCTGCTTCAAAGACTATTTAATAAAAGAGAAAGGAACAAGAATAATTCTGTGTACTTCTAAGTACATTTGCTGGAAAAGGTTTGTCTTTCGGGACAGGATCCTTTTTGTTTGTTGAACTAAACCCTGCTGAGCCAGTGCATCAAAAACCTAAAATTCAAATGATTTATCGCAGAAAATGGTCCTTCCATTCCTTTTGTGTACAAATGTACCAGCGACTGTCTTAAACAAAGTACCCCTTATATTTTTTATCTAATTACGATTATTTCATTTTCTTTTCATCTCCTCCTAATGTGGAACCCACTCTTCATACAACAAGAATTTAAATTTCTTTAAGGATTAATCAGTTGCCTTTAAGAGGCATTTGAAAAGCAGATATAGAGATCTGACTTAAATCATGGTGACCCAGTGTGAAAGAGGGAGCTGGAGGATAAAGAAATCACTTTGAGCAATCGGCACTCCAGTCCATTTGCAGGCTTGAGCTGGCCAACCTGGACCTGTTGGTCTTTATTTCTTTATCACTTGGGGTGGAAAGTGTAGACTTCAGGTGAATTGCTTCCCTTGCTCATTAATAAACATGTGTATAGGCAGAGGGCAAATCTTTCACTTCATCTCCAGCTATGAGAACTTGGTAAACCCCTCCATGGGTAGTACGCTGCACATATTCCCTAAACACTAAGAACTGAACTTATACCAGGTAGAAGCCACACACTGCAGTTATTAACAAATCTCTCCAGTTAGTACAGGAGAAAAATATTGAAAGAGAACTTTTCCCAAGGGTCTCATATGTTCACCTGAGGCACCAAGCGATCACCCAGGGCAGCATGAACTAACTCTGAGTTAATGGGGTTTTTGACCAGCCAGAACTCCTGTTGCCTCTCTAGCCAACATAGTAAGGCTTTTATTGTAATAATGGCATTCAGAACAAGACATGCTACTCCATATTGTCAGCTCCATAAATAATTGGGTCCCAGAAGGACTGGCAAAGAGTTTGGAGTTATATAGCCACCAAAAACACTGACAAATTGTGATCAGGCTGCTTTTGTTCCAAAAGCGGCCCATCTCAATATAAACTCAGCAGGGCAGGGAATTGTGCAGCTTAAAGCAGTCTGATAAATGAATCTCTCATCTGTTGTGTGGAGCTCCACCCCAGGGCAGAGGTCACTGGATAATAATGGTGATGATGGGAGCGATAATGTGAATCATGACATCATCATAATATAATAGGTGGAGATGTAGTAGAAGATATATATGGTCTCCATTGCCAGCTCCACTACACTGAAGGGGCGCTGTGTCTTCATAGAAGATGGACAAATCAAATTCAAACATTTATTGTTCTGAACAGGAGACAGAGTCCATCATAGGAGTTTTAAACCCCTTTGCATCATGAGACACAGGTAAGGGGAAACTTCTATCAACATATCACTGGCACTTTTGACCTAATATGGACAGGCACAGTGAAAATATGTCCCAGGTTATATTATAGCATTAAAGATAATGTCCTACTGAAAGGATCTCTCTCTCTCTCCCTCCCTCCCCCCCCTCTCTCTCTCTCACACACACACACACATGACACACACACATATACGCCCAAGTTTCTGTTGACCAATAACTGGATAACTGGACATGGTCACATACGTGTGAACTTTCCCATTCTGGCTTCTTGGAAGAATAGTGGGAATAATATTCATGAATATGTTCCTGAAAAATCATTTTGGTTACTCATGAATAATCCATGAAGTTGGCCATATTGTTCCAGAAGAAACTGTGAGGGATTAATACTGCCCCAAGACTGCATGCATATCCAGCAATTAGCAAGGTTAAAATTCAAATCTCTCTTTATTTCTCCTTGAAGTCCACACTTGTGGTGGGCTTACAATGGCCTCCCAAAGCAATTTACCTCCAGACCCTAGGACAGTGCCTATGCTACACGGTTAAAGGAGATTTGCAGTGTTGAATAAATTAGGCACCCTGATGCAAAGACCTTGTTATAGATTCCTCAAGTGGGTACCACACAGCTCCATAGAGAAAGACAGGAAGATTTGACCAGAGCCGGTAAACAGATTGCATAGCCGAAGCAGAACTGGGGTGACACCCTGTCAAAGCCAAAGGACTCTGGCAGCAAGCAAAATGGATAAAGCAAGGACTGGAATATCTGCTTGAGCATGCAGAGAGAAAGAGCCAGGCCAGCACTTTGATGTTAGCCTCCGAAGGCTCATCGTGAACTCCCAACTTTTAGAACTGGACAAGAAATCAATCTGTGTTTTAATTCCCCGAACTTGTTTTTCCACCACAAAGAAAACCCTAACACATCCATGAATGCAGTACCTTCTACCCAAGGGAAACAGACGGGCCGCAAAAGTCATCACCGCCTTTTTTCAGTTTGCAGTCTAGGTGACAGAACCCAGAAACGCGCACACGCTAGGCAAGCACTCTACCACCGAGCTACAGCCTAATGCCTCTGCTGCTTTTCTTAGAGCCCCTATTGGTAAGTATGGGCTAATAAGCAAGTGCTTCAGGAAAGCAGCACAAAGCTTCCTGCTGGCAGCTTTACTTCTTACTTAGCACATGGAATTTGGATCAGGCTTCTGAGAATATTAGACATTAAGCCAAACATGATGGGTAGAGAATACTACCCAATGCAGGAAGGAGAAAGCCCAAATTTCAGAACAGTGCTTCCAGAGCAGACTGGAACCTGAGAGCTCAACCTTCCTAATGCTGCACACCCCTTCAATGCAGGTCCCCATGTTTTGTTGACCAACAACCACGAAATTATTTTCATTGCTGCTTTATGAGTATAATTTTGTTACTGTTATGAACCATAATATAAATATTTTGGAGGGTAAAGATTTGTCAAAGGGGTCACACCCCGCATGTTGAGAACCACTGCTCTATTTAGAAGAGAAGGACCACCCTTTTCAGATTTAGTTTTTAAGCCGGGCGGTGGTGGCGCACGCCTTTAATCCCAGCACT
>NC_022014.1:58515628-58517981 GCF_000317375.1 Microtus ochrogaster
AGAGCTAGTTCCAGGACAGGCTCCAAAGCCACAGAGAAACCCTGTCTCGAAAAAAACAAAACAAAACAAAACAAAACAAAAAACAAAAAAAACCCAAAAACCAGATTTAGTTTATAAATAGTCACGGGGATTTTACCATAGGAAAACAAGGAGGCTCCAGAAGAGAGGCCCTGAGTTTTTCTCTCAGATAGTAATCCATTCAGCTAACAGTTACACCTCAGACAGAATGGGCACAGTGTGTGTGTGTGCCACCTGTAGCAGCCAGCCTCACTCTTCGGTTCAGAGACGGGAAGGGGAGGACAACCCAATGCCATGAGGAATACAGAGCTTTCTCCAGGGTCGCACCCATGCCATCCAGACTGCCAGCAACCGTGTAGCCACTGGCACTGAATTGATTTTTTTCAAAATTAAAAATATTTAATGAGATGTTTACGTCACACCCATTTGGGGAAACTAAGCTCTTATTTTAAATCTGAATAATACAGCTGTTCGGGTTTTTTAAATCCCCTCATTTCAATGTGAATACAGCACAGCTGCCCCACGAGCCATCTTGAAAGGGTAGCGCTGTCATTGGCCGAAAGTTCGCCTACGTCAGGATATCTCCTCATGGATGGCTCTTTTTAAAAATAAAGCAAGCATACCACCATGTCATTGGTCCATACAGATGTCCGTCAACTGCAGCGTGCATGGCTAAGCTCAGCAGAACACAGCAAGTGAGAAATGTAAAGTGTTGACTATCTATGTGGATATAATTAGCTCTTTTAAAAGCACAGTGGTCATCCATCCTCACGCAGCTTTGTAAGAACCGGCTTAGTTAGCATCAGCTGTGCACAAGTTACTCTTGCGTGTATAAAGCACCCCATCATCTGACATTTTGTTCTAAAAACTATTTTCAAAATGTCAGCAAGTCTCCAGACGTCGACTCAGTGGTTAGGGCCTACTCAAAATCTGCTACTAGCTACCACTTTGTGTTTTTTTTTTTTCCCCTTCCCAGTGAATATTCATATATAAAAGGCTTCTTGTTCAGATACCAAGAGAAAAAGGTAAACACACACAAACCCACGCATACATATACATGCACACCCTAAGGCATGCACACGCATTTTCCCCCTTACCACTTCACAGTAAAAGAGACATGAATTCAAGCCCCAGGAAATATCACATGAAACCTGTAAAGCAAATACATTCTAAAAAATAAACACATTTAAAAAAATCCTTTCGTGATCTAGAATGGGCTAATTATGACTCTGGGATGAAGGCAAAGACAATTAGAAAAATCCATAAATTATGGTTTTACGTGGATGTTACTGCTCAGAAAATCGTGTTCTAGCTACTTTCTGCATTATATATGCTGATGCTCATACCCCAAACTCTTTGTGGTCATCTGTAAATAATAGTTCATTCCTGCACCTGCAAACAAAACAGGACTTCACAAACTTGAGTTGTGCTAATCCACAGAGTCTGACTGGTTCGTGCAGATGAAGTTCTCAATGACCCCAGGGAAATGGGTTGCATGGGTAAAACTTACTTGTTGGGTCCAAGTTTTAGATTTCTGTCAGGGAATTACTAAAGCTTCCTGTTTACCTAGAGGTGGGAAGAAAAAGAAAGCCTGGGAGCTGAACCCTCAAATTTCCATGGATACTTTGGAGCTCATCACAATCCCTCACCCTTCTAAGAGAACATACTCTGTCATGGGCCACTCAGATCTGCTAACTTAAAATTACAGCTCGAAGACAAGGGCTGGCAATGTGGATAGTGGCACAAAGCAGAGGAAAGCCGAGTGGTTCCACTTGGGGTAGTGGGGGATGAGTTTGAACACTGCAGACAGGACACATTTCATGTCTGAAGGTAAAAATGATGAATGCATAAATAGGCCTATGTCTACAGGCAGGGGTGACGTGTGTGAGAGTAAGGTGACAGGGTCTTTCTTCCAAATGGGTCCTAACAAGTTTACAACCCTGCCTAAGGGTAAACAGTTATTCTTAGTGGGGAAGAAAACAATCTCACATAAACATATGTACTTAGGAAACAAAGTCCCTGTGCAATTTCTTTCTTTCTTTCTTTCTTTCTTTCTTTCTTTCTTTCTTTCTTTCTTTCTTTCTTTCTTTCTCTCTCTCTCTTTCTCTCTCTTTCTCTCTTTCTCCCTCTCCCCTCCCTCCTTCCCTCCCTCCTTCCCTCCCTCCCTCTTTCCTGTCTTCCTTTTTTCCTTCCTTTCTTCCTTCCCCCTCTCTCTTTTATTCTCTCTCTCCCTCCCTTCCTCTCCCCTCCCTCCCTCCCTCCTTCCCTCCCTCCCTCCTTCCTTCCTTCCTTCCTTCCTTCCTTCCTTCCTTCCTTCCTTCCTTCCTTCCCCCCT
>NC_022014.1:58518081-58530922 GCF_000317375.1 Microtus ochrogaster
CTCCCTCCCTCCCTCCTTCCTTCCTTCCTTCCTTCCTTCCTTCCTTCCTTCCTTCCTTCCTTCCTTCCCCCTCTCTCTTTTTCTCCCCCTCTCTCCCTCCCTCTCCCTCTCTCATACTAATCCCACTGATGGCTTTCAGCCATGGTAGGATGTAAGGAACTGTAGGCAACGTTACTATTGCTTCAGTCTCTCCCAGAGTTTGCCACTTCATGGCGATATTTTAACTACTTGTCATTGATAATGATTACACACAAGTGACTGCCCCTCATTAAAATTTTGGCACCAATACACAAATAATTATTGACACAATTAAGCCTTGACACTGTGCCCATCAAAGTCCTTTTGTCCTCAGCTATGCATGCGTCCCACATTATTCTCTTTTAAAAAGAGAAAATGATCTGTTTTAATCAGAGCTCAACTCTCTCAAGTTTGTCCATAGTATAAATACAAGGAAATGCTGAACTCCTAAAAATAGCCAGGGCTCTACCCAGTTATCATTAGCATTCATAAAGGGGAAATGGAAAAAGCGACGCTCAGACACTGAAGGACAGACATCTAATGAAATAGAAAAGAATAATTCAGCCGGAGAGTCGCAAAATAAGAAGTCTGTCATTGCCAATGACTACCAATGAAATACGGCGATGGTTATTCAAACAACCTGTATGTCTGCACGAACATATAACTGAATATATTATCCACCACCTGTTTAATTTCATTTCCCCACTCCTTCCTGCTGACGGAGTTATATGTTTGCTAATACAGCCCATGCCTAATTACCCTGGTCAGTATGAATATTTAACAAATGCTGTAAGAGAGGGGTAGCCATTTTTCCTTCTAAAATAAAAGACCACAAAAAAGAATTTAAAGCTCTATGCAATCATTTCCATCAAGAAAGATAATATCATCGACTCTCCTCCAAATATAGTTTAGGCCACATCTGCTACAAGAGAGCTTGAAATATTATCATAGAAATGTTTGGATAATTAGCAATTAATTTCCATTGACTAATATACAATAAAAACAGAGCTGCATATGCATGAAGCAAATCACAGTGTATGGTCCCTTTTTCCTCCTAATCACATTTCCACATGGTTAAAAATCTGGCTGATACAAATTCCAAAGGCAATCTGAATTAACAGAAAAATCCACAAACTATTACATAAAAACTGAATAGGGAAGAAATCAGAGCAACATATCTCAACATAAATATGGAAGAGGGTGGTGAGGCTTGATTCTCTACATGACTCGGCCCAGCCCTGGTGACCCAACAAAGCAACTGGCTTTAAGGGTAAACATAAGAGAGTACTGGCATGTCTTTTTTGTGTGTCCTTGGTCTTTGCTAAACCTAGCAGATAAGTATTTTCACTGGGTTTCCCATTGTCCGCATGTATGTTCTTTCTGCTACTTGGTGTCATTCTGCCCTTCAGTCACCTCATTCCTACATAGCTTGGATGTCATTCTGATTTACAACAGCTTCATGACAATTCAGTCACCGTGCGCATATCATCCATCCCTTAGCCGGCATGAGAGCCCACAGAAACATTCATTTCAACAAACGTCTCCTAGATCTCCTTCAAGTAAATGCAAGTCACCCTTGCACCAGTCTCGGGAAATGCCTGAGATTTTATTAATATAAGCTAATTAGTCTCAGCTTCTAAGAACATAAAGAACTTAAACTATATACGAGAGCTGTGCTTGTGAGAGGGAGATAGGTGTGGAGGGTGAGTAAGGAAACGGGGAGTATTAACTGGGGTATCCAAGACTAAAGCAGGCTTTGGATTAGAATTGTGTTTACACTGTCGTTTTTTTTCTACTTCCTAATTGAGTGACTTTAGGCAAATAGCTCAACCTCTGTAAATTCTCACCATCTTTAGAGAGATACAGTGCATCTACTTCGTGATCCCAGTGTCAGAACAAAGTGTAAAGATACAGTTGAACACACCTGGAGTCTTCCTCCCCATCCAGCAAGCACCACACCGCATCGACTCTTGTGGAAACAGGTAAGAGCATACTTGAAGTCATTACAGTGTCCCCAGCACTAATGCTCTTTTGCTCCATTCTTATTTTTTCTGGAATTTGCTCATTTTTATCCTCTGCATCAAACCTTTTGTGAATCGTGGAGGTGATACAATTCTACCACACGTGAATTTTATTCGGAATCGTAATAAAACTTTCCATACGACAAAAATATTATTAGTCAATGACGGACCCAGGGGAAAGTGTTTTCAATTTAAAAATATATGTCAGGAAGTCTTTTAGAATTTATTTTACCAGAATCATTAAAGGAAGACAACGAAGATCTATGTCCAGAGGTTTATAAATCCGTTCATTCACATTCAGAGTCTTAATGCCCTAAGGTCCTTTTGATCTTTGGGTTTATCTATGAAATGTGAATCTATGTTTTACACAATTTGAAGGTATATAGCTTATAAAACAGAATATTTCAAACCCACAAAATATATTCTATAAAGTTAAGGCAACTCAGAGACGCAAGACTCATTCTCCCTTCATTGGCATCTCTTTTCCCTGCATTTAGCCTAAGAAATGCCGACAGTTTGGTAGCTAGAGGCAGACTGTGTAAAGCAGCGATAAGAAAGATAAGAAATGGACATTAAATATGCAAATGATTGCTCACCCTTCGCCACAGGCAGTATCTTTCCTAACTCCTGGTCACCTAAGGCTTGTGGCTATGAGAGTGGTAGTCATGCACGTGTGTCCAGTGTTTTCCTTAACTGGGCTAACACTTGGTGGAGTATCAGAACACTTCCTGAAATGGAGTTGTGGGAGGGGAATTCTGAGTGCTTGTGAGAAAATGTCAAGAAAATGAGACAAGAGCCTTGTGACTTCACTTTCTACAAAAGCATGAAGTTGTTCTGGGAACACATTTTCATCCCCCCCTCCTGGTGTAGTGGATAAGAATGATGCTACTTTCCATTATTCCTCAGAACCGGCTACTGTTAGTTCTTTATATGCCTCTATGGAAAAACCTGTTTTGTTTTGTTTTTTTCCATTTGTGGTTTATCCTTGTGATTGCACTCTTCACTTGGGTGATTCTTCTCAACACTCGGAGTACAAATTGTCTGATGCTCTGAGAAATGCTGGCTACTGCATGAGACTTTAGTCCACCTTATAATAGGCTCCTTTCCTCCGTGTCCCATCACCACTAGAGTACCTTTTAGGGACCTTTTTGGGCAATAACCGGATCTTATACTAGACTATGAACTAACAGCTTATAGCATGCAAATTGCAGCCACATCCTCGTGGTTGTCATTTCCAGAAACCATGGCAGATCACCAGACCCAAAGGTAGGTAAAATTCAACCCCTTCCTGAAGATCTGAGCTTCTAAAAGACAGGCTGGAGTTAGAATCAAGCTCCCTGAGTCTTGAGAGCAACTGTATTGCCTTTTATGTAGTTAAACTCTCAGTTACTCCAGGTCCCCACTGAAACACTAGTCTGTTACTCTAATGCTATGTTGCTCCTGGGATGATGATGATAATGATGATGATGATGATAATGATGATGATGATGATGGTGGTGGTGGTGGTGGAGGTGGTGGTGGTGGTGGTGATTATTTTGGATAAACTTCTTCTGGGTCTATTTGAAAAATGTTCACAAAGCTTTGTCATCTGATTGTTTCATAAATGTGTGTAATGACTTTTTGCTGTTTCCGCACCAGAACTCCCCCTCATGCCCCATCTCTTTCCCACCGACTGAAATCCATCATCTGATTTCATTACATTTTGGGGGCAGTACCCCGTTCTGCCCCCAAAAGAAAAAATATGATATTCTAGATAGCTAGGTAAGCTCTTTGTGTCTTCCTTAGTGTAAATATTTATTAAATTTCTTTTAGAAATATTTATTCAATTTCTTTTAGAAAGGATGCAAACACTTGATTGTTTTCTTTGAGAGCAAGCATTAAAGATTTGGACAGACAGTAATGAGGCGGCAGCTGCTGCTGCTTCACTTCCCCAGCTTTCAAGCGACATTGGCCGCATTACTTCATAATCTCTCTCCTGAACCAGCTATGCTAGAATTGATAATATAAATATTTTAAGCCATTAATAGAGATAGATTTTTATTATTTTGACTCTTGCCCCTAGAAAATGGATTAGACGAATTTTCTGGTCAGTTTGCTAACCCATCAAGAAATCAATGGGATCAAATTTTGAGATGTGAAAATGGCTGATTGGTCTTTAATGAAAGATTCTCATTTCTACCAGTTTCTTTGAGAACACATGACTAGTTTCTGTTAATATCCTAAATGATCACAGTTCTACCAATTAAAGTTAACAAGCCAGTCGCCTGTACAGCTCACATCAAGAAACAAATATGTATTGCACGTTGCCATAATTCTGGGCTCTGCAAGGAGATGTGAAGGAATTAATAGGAGCCATGATGTCTTCTCTTCTTTACTCTTGACGTAGTCTCAACTCAATTAAAGGAGTTGGTGTAGTTTATCGAAAATCATGGCATGAAGAATTCTCTACCAGTGTCAGTAAGGATATCTCAGGGATACTTGGGCCAAATTCCTGAACTGAAGAGCTTCAGTTACTCAGGTTTCATTTATTAAAGAGTACTCCCTAGTGTTAACCATGAGAGCTAGAAGCGGGTGTACTGACATCCTCCCCACACCATTGCCTTGTTAAATAATGAATTCACTATTCGGGAAAAGGTATTTTAAGAAAAATGAGTAAAATTTTATTAACAACACTAAATGATGTTAAGGTGAGAGGAAACAGGCAAAAGACAAAGACAGATGAGGTCAGAGTTACAAACTGAGCTGTCCTTCCCTGTAAATGGATTTTCTGAAGCTCAGATGCTCATGGGACTGTAGCTGAAATGTGGTGGAGGAGGCAGTAGTAAGGTCACACAGGCAGGACCCCCAGTGTCTCCTTGTTGTCAGTATATGATTTGAAATGAAAGAAGAAGCCACCTGAAGGCCAAGAAGTTAATCTGGCACCACCTTGATCATGGACTCTCCAGATTTCAGAGGTGTGAGCAGTAGTTAACTGTTGTTTAGACTTCCCAGGCTAAGGCCCTTTGCTGTGGCATTCACATCAGCTAATGTCTACAGAGAAGCATGCCAAATAGCCAGTTTCCTTGGAGAATAGACATAGTATAAATAAAAGAAATGCTCATGACAATGAAACGAACCCCAGAAAAGGAAGCAGGACCTGTTGGGACTGTGGATGACATTTACCACTCTTGCTCGACTTAGCTATTCTTCATTTCTATCATGTCACAATGAGAACAGTAATATGGAAATGAAGGTGCCATAGAAGTGGGCAATATTCAATCTAATTAGCTCCATCCAAAGGGCTGGAGAAAGCCCAGGATTGCTATGATCAAAAAAGGAAGAGAGTGTAGCAGGAGCGGTCTTGAGAGTCCGTTAACCCTTTCCCTTGTCTCTTCTTCCATGGGTTTGCTCACGAACACCAATCACCTAAGCCCCTGGAATTACTCACATTCCTTCTTCAGTTTGCTGGCATCAATGCCCCGCTCAGATTTGGAACTGAGCTGTGAATCACTGCCTTGAGGACCTAGACCACTACAGTGCCTGCCACAATGAGGATGAAATTAGACTAGAATTATACGTCAGAAAATAGCATGCCATCTGGGGGGTGTACAGCTACAAGAGATACTGGAGATACCCACAAAGAAGTGAATTTAGAAAACACTACCTTCTTTTAAAGTACTGAATACAATTAATAAATATATGTAATGGAGAATCACTCTACCTGCTTTCATATAACAGGGGAGGTGAGACATGAAGGTGCAAGCTACAATAACACCTGTCTCATTAAAAGTAAACCTTATTCATTTGTATATCATGAAAAATGAAACTCACTTATTTATATTGCTCTCTGCTACTTTCACATAGGTAGGATAACTGAGATATTGTTTCTGAAATAATTATGAAATACCTGCCATTTGTCTCACATGTACTAAGAAACAGAAACTGAAAGACTAACAAGAGGAGGAGGAATAATAAATAGAGAAGGAGGAGAAGGAGGGAACTTGGATAATGGCAGTACAGAAAATTTCTATTTATTATCAGATACTTGCTCTTAGTGGACCCTCTATTCTACAGAATTCTGTTTAAAATGCATGCCATTTCTACTCGTTTAAAGGTGAAGTTTAGCACTGACACTATTTGATGAAATCAAATTGTACCATTTGGCTGTTTGGAACATGCTAGGAAATCCAGAATCGGCTGACAGTCACAGACCGAGATTAATAAATAACAACAATAATAAAAACAGAGCTCTAAAGCCCAGAAAACCAATTTTGCAACAATTACAGGCAACTATTATGGGCTCCTCTAAACAGTTTTAGCTAAATTCCCTCTGCACAGCTCTGATGACAGCAATGCGCACGGAGCACTCAGTTCGCTGCACACACTTCAAAACGCGCTCTGCTGTGTGCGGTATTAA
The DNA here is from genome assembly GCF_000317375.1 of Microtus ochrogaster. Classification (NCBI taxonomy): domain Eukaryota; kingdom Metazoa; phylum Chordata; class Mammalia; order Rodentia; family Cricetidae; genus Microtus; species Microtus ochrogaster. The sequence goes on from NC_022014.1 coordinate 58,524,517, forward strand.
TGAATACGGCTACCAGCTTAATAAACCATCGTTAACAATGGGATTGTTCACATGTCTGAGGGTGCAGCAATGTTTCCTCTATGACTTCTCATTCAGGAAAGAGGTAATTTTTATGTGTGGGTGTTTTAAGCTCATGGAAACCTCCCTGGTTAGTCTAGTTTTACCAAAAAAAATAAAAGAAAAATAAAGGAAAGGATGGAAGGAAGGAAGGAAGAAAGAAAGAAAGAAAGAAAGGAAAAGAAAAGAAAAGAAAAGAAAAGAAAAGAAAAGAAAAGAAAAATAAAGTAAAGTTGTAGTCACACTTCCTGGGAGCAGGAAGGAAAATATACACAAAGTAAGATACTAATTTTATAACCAGGCTGCTGAAGGTTCTGGCCACAAAGATCTATGTTTGTCCAATAGATCAGTCAGAGGGAAAATGGGCCAGAGGAAGGAGAATAATGTTGGGTCTCTAACTCTGAGAGAGAAGAAATATGCAAACGGAAACAGGCCAAGCTCCACATTGCAAGGTGTCTTTGTAAGCTTTCCACCTGCTGCATAAAAGGAACAGCCACGGCCAAGCTCTCATAATCACAAGGCCAGAAGCAGAATGTAAGAAGTGTATACTGTAAAACTCTCTGCTAACCATGAGCCCCGTGAACAATCACCTAGTTAAACAATCCATTCGCCTCTACTAATTTTTATCTTTTATCTTTTCAGTGTTTTATTGGATTTTATACACACTTGCCAAAAAAAAATCAAAATTCATTATATAAAGTGATGTCACCAAGATAATTGTTTGTGAAGAAGCTGTCCAGTATCTGGCTATTAATGAGTCTTTGGCCACATCAAATGACAGGTTGTTTCCCCCCCCCCCCCCCCCACCCCCCAGCTTTTGTATTAAAATGTTTCTGCTGTTAAACCAATTATTTTTTTCCAAATCAATAACCATTTCTTTCTCTTGACTTTCAGGAGTCCCAGCCTTGCTGTTATTGTTTATTATGAAACATGTTATTTAAAATAGCGAAGTTGTCACTGTCCTTTGTTAAATGGCACTATTATGTTTGATAACCATTCTGCAGATAAATATTCAGTAAACAACATTTCTATAAAGGATCATAGCTTTCTCCCCCTGTGACTTGTCATGAATACCATGTAGAGGTTTGAGAAGCCCTGAAGTAAATGTATAACAAAAAAATAGATTCATAAAATCTTCAAAAGGTTTAAAAAAAACTTTGGGCCAAATTTATTGCTGATTTTTTTCAACAATAAAATGAGATTAGAAGAATCAGATTTTCCCCTTCTCTTTCCCAGTCTATTTCTACCTATCATCTATCTATCTATCTATCTATCTATCTATCTATCTATCTATCTATCTATCTATCTATCTATCTAATATATCTATCATCTATCTATCTAAAATATATACCTATTTATCATCTACCTATGTATGTATCTATCATCTATGTATATCTACTTATCATCTACCTATCTATATATCTATGTATCTCTCTCTGTATCTATCTATCTACCTATTTACCTATTTATCTATCTTTTTGGGAGGAAGAATTTAGAAAAATAGCCAAATATTTCTAGCAGAATATTAGGGGAATTTATATAAGTTGAAATATATATACAAAGTTATATATTAGGAAAGTTAAGTCTGTTCAGATCACAAGGAGTCAAATTGCACTAAAGCTTCAGAAAAGGGGCTGGGCTGGCTAGTAAGGTCTTGCTTGATAATTGGTTGGGTTTAAGTTCTCATCACCTTTCCACCAGGATTCTCCCTCTAGGCTACCTGCTTCTGCCTTGCCTTCAGAAAATCCTGGACTGTGATACTCCTCAGCTGTATGTCACAACTTTCAGAACATTTAGTCCCTAGGCCCGCTTGACATATCAGGGTGTTATTTTCTTCTTGTCTGCCCTGTCTTGTTGAATGATCAGACACATGAGATGACAGTGATAGGAATATATAACACTTCTTAGTGGATTAAACCATATGACAAAGCCTACCTCCCTCACAGAGCCCTAGACTGAGCTGGTTATGGATTTGTGGCATGACATGCTTTTTTGCCCCGACATTGACTTTCAATCTTTTCTCCTTCCCTTGATATCATTGCTACTCTAGGCCTTATGATCCCTGTTCTCTCTCATCCTTAACCCCCCCCCCCCTTTTCTCTCTCCTACCCTGTTGGCCAGGCTTTCTGATTAGCCTTGTGTTTGGGTGTGGGTGCCTCCTAGACCACTGCCTGTCTGATGACTGCTGACTTCTGTCTCTGTCTCCCTTGATTCCCAGTCTCCCAACATTACCAAGTTCACACAGATACTTTGATAGAGGTTTTGTGCTACCTGCTCTGTGTCCTGGGAAAGCTTCCAGACTCTTCACTGGAGTTTTCTAGGCAGAGAGAAGTGAACATATACCTCTGAGGTACCTGGGGGCTTAACCTAAAGCAGCCCAAAGCAGTCCCCAAGGAACTTTAATGTGTTGTGTTTTGCTTTAAAAATGCATGTGAATTTCACATTCCATTCCATAAATATCTTCACATTTGTGTTAGCATTAAAATAATATTTCCCTTAATGTCTTGAGTAAAGTGATGTTCCAGGATGCCTTGCTAAATCTGTGAGATCTTATACTTCCTGCTACTCTTGTCTTCCCCACCCCCACACCTTCAGGGTCCACATGCCTACAGCAATGGGGGACTTCTGCACTCCTGATGTGGCCTTCAAAAAGAAGGGTGATATAGTAGCAGATCACATCTGGCCACCCTTAAGGCCTCCCTTATCCCTCCCCAAGGAGAGAGGACTTAACCTACTTGAGAGAATTAAAAGTAAAAATTGCTCAGCCATTGCAAAAGAATGATCTGTCCAAGTCTCTGTCTGGCTCTGTCTTGAGCCTCTCATAAAATGAATAGGTGCCAGTCAATCCTCTGGGACATATTTTTTTTAAAAATCCCTTTTAAAAAGGCCTATAATATGACAGACATTGAATAGGGGTTAGTGTTAAGTGTGATTCTTCTAGACGGTAGAGAACCGTTAAGGCTATCCAGTGGTTCTCAACCTTCCTAATGCTGCAACCCTTTAATACTATTCCTCATGTTGTGCTGACCCCAACCATAAAGCTATTTCATTGCTACTCCATGGCTGTAATTTAGCTGCTGTTATGAATTGTAACATAAATATTTTGACGCACAGGTTGAGAATGGCTGCTTTAGAGGCATATACATATCTCTTTTGATTTAGGCAAGATTCTAGGTCAATTCTAAGTTCTATATCACTGAAAACCAAGTAGCAGCAATAATAAGGTGAAGTTAGGAGATGGGAAAGATGGGCTACTTGGCTTTTCTTCTTTTAATGTCTTCCTTAGCCGAAAACTCTGGAGTGGTATTGACTGGTGCTGGTTCAGGAGTCTAGTGAGGGAATCCCCCAAAGAAACAGGTAATTGGCCTGTAGCCCTTCCTTATTTTGTAAAGGAAGAGAGATATTGGTCCCAGAGTGTTGAGGTCATCTATCTGAGACATAACCTCAAGTCAGTAACATGACTCAATTAAAGGCCTATGTTCACAGGCCTTCTGTGAGGAGCGTCAGTCTGAACAAGTTGTGAATGTAATACACCATTTAAAATTCCGGAAGATACTCTGGCCAAGTGGCAGAGCATGGGAGGTCCTTCAACAGTCACCGGTGCCTGCACTGTCCATATCCTGACTCATGTGTCTACATCATGAAGACAAGGAAGCCATTGATAGACTTCTTTTAAAAAGTTTGTTTTCCAAAAGAAGTCAACATGTTTGGAACACGGCAAGATCGTCTCTGGTTCTCCAACCCACCATGGGATATTTTAACCTAATTCTGATGAGGTATTGCTAAACCAGGGAGCGTTTTGTTGTGTGCCATTTTCCTAGAAAATATTCAGCAGATACTGGGTGACAGGCGACAAAACTACATGCAGACGGGTCAGGGTTGCATTTAGGTTTAATTACTGGCTGTCAGTTATCAAGGAGAAAGTTCAAGAAGCCTCAGCTAATCAGTACAGGCACTAACCTCTTCCCCAGGAATAAAAACAGCTTTGAAAACTGCATTTAACATCGGCTGTGCAGCCTGGGAAAGAAGGCAAAAGAAGGAAACAATGAATAAAACCACTTCGAATAACAAATCTACACCGATGACCCCAACCAGGACGGCAAGGAACACTCACCACAGTGGCTGCTGAGAATACAATGAATCACGTTCAGTATTCACGGGAGGTAGAGGGGAGCCAGAATGTTGCTAGAGACAAGAAGGACCTAGAAGAGGACCCATTTATCTTGCCCTATCTGTGCTGATAGGTGCAGGGAGAGTTTGTCTGAAGCAGTGACTTTGGGCTTGCCTGCACCAGCTCTACAATCATACCACATCAGTGTCATGTTTCCCATAAGATCCTGAACGCAGGATCCAAAGGCTTTGTGCCACAGGTTATCCCACACATTATATAAGGATCCTCATAGTATCTCTCTTACCCTGGTGTTTTAGATTGGGGCCCAACAGATAAGACCAGATGCATTACATACCAGAATTCTTATTCTTTTTTTTTTTTAAACAAGGAATTTTATTTTTGTTTGTTTATTTATTTATTTGTTTATTTATTTATTATGTATACAATATTCTGTCTGTGTGTATGCCCACAGGCCGGAGGAGGGCACCAGACCCCATTACAGATGGTTGTGAGCCACCAGGTGGTTGCTGGGAATTGAACTCAGGACCTTTGGAAGAGCAGGCAATGCTCTTAACCTCTGAGCCATCTCTCCAGCCCCTCAGAATTCTTATTCTTGTCCATCCAAAATCTAGAACTCTCATTAAGTTCTGATGTCTGCGGGTGATAGCCATACAAATGCTAATCTAAAAGCCTCTGACGTCATAAGACCCTTAGACTTGAGTTTCATTCTTTGCACTGTATCTCTTTTATAGATTGAATGTAAACAACTAAATATCTGTGTTCAAGCCATTTGGTGGAGTTTATGCTGTTTCGAAATGATATGATAAATCTCTATGGCAACATGGAGGGTACAGTTCTGCTTGACCTGACTCTAGTCATCTTGCTACACCATTATGCCCCCTACTTAACTTTGATCAGTTTCTCTATCAATTTTGCACAAGGTAGAAATACAGATAGTTACATGAGTAGTACATGGAACTTTACAAGCACACGCTGGTTCCAGGAATGTTCCTGAATCCGATGTTAGGTTAAGGTAAATCAAGTACAGTTCAGCAAGGATAAGTAATTTTTTCCTTAAGAAACATATGTACTCCTCCTTTTGACCAAAATTGTAGAAATATACTTGGCCTTGCAGCTCCTCGGGACCCACTTCTATCAATAGGTCCCCAAATTAATTGTACTATATGCAATCCTGGACCTATCTGCTATTCTTTCTTCATTGTCTCATCTCATTAGTACTGAGAAACAAGCTATTCTAGAGCAACATGGAACCCTATGAGTAAGAAAAGTTTAAGATCAAAGACTCCCATCTTTGATTTGCCATTTTCAAATAATCCTCATTTTCCTTCTCCCCAACTACTGCAGAAATAACAAAGTTATATCTCAAGCTCTTTAGACAGGACATTTCCTTTATAAACTCCAAATTTATTAAAACCTTTGCTGAACTTCTTCCTTGGTGACTAGTACTATATCCATGTAATGAAAAGCTACATATATATACTCTATGTATATAACACAGAGCACTGACAATCTAAGTCATCCTATAGATAATTATTTTATTTGCATGTTTTATATATTTCAAGGCCTGTTATAATTTGACATGTATCATTTCATTTTCTACAGATAATAAACTATGATTCCCGTTTGATAAAGAAACCAATACTTAAAAAGCTAAGTATAATGGCAATAGAAAAATCAGCTTCACCTGCAGGTCATATTCAGATCAGCACTTTCGGCTGAATATGAACATTCTAAGCCGGTCAATGTAGGGACTGGTTTCTTTCCTGATTCTTCTTCTAGACCCTTGGCTTTTGTTTCTGAGACTTTTGCTAAGGTTAGGATTTCAGCTTATCATGCTTGGGCTCTGGCTGTAGCCATCCAAAGGTATTTCAGTTTCTTGTATGACCTACAAAGTACATGGGTGTTGGAAGTCTGGGTGGTAATTTGGAAAAAATCATAGAAGGTAGAGAGAACTGGGAAAGTAGCAACAAATGCATTCTTTGTGCAGGCCAGCCTACCCTTGCCTCCAGTTTTCTCTCTCTGCATTCATACACATTTCCCAAAAGTCTCCTAACTTCTAGCCACTCTTCTAGGTTCAAGGGGCATGGGGACCAACACAGCAAAGTTACAGCCATAAAAAACTCAAGGTCAAATGGAAGGGGGAAATGAGTACCTAGGGAAAGGAATACTTATTCCAGCAAGTTCAGGAAGGTTCTACTGCCTTAAAAAGAAAGAAAG
>NC_022014.1:58531266-58556099 GCF_000317375.1 Microtus ochrogaster
AAAAAAAAAAAAAAAAGAAAGGACCACAAAACAGGTGCATTTCTGAAGCAGAAAATGGGAGTTGTAAAGACAAGGGGTACGTGTTTATTTGTTTCCTCAAGCAGAGCTTGCTAACAGCTACCTTGTGGCAGGCAACATCTATGACTTTATCATTACAAAAGTAACTGTGACATGGTCTCTGCCCTTGGAAGAGAATGCACGGTCCAGGTGGTGAGCTAAATTTGCAAAAAGTAAAGCAAACAATCCCAGTGCTCTAGAAGAGATGGAACGGAGGGTCATAGGGATGCGAAGTGCAGAAGAGCAAGCACCAGGCTCTGTGAATAGGGTCTCAGTGTCTGACATCAGACTGACAGTGGGACTTTGCTTCAGAAAGGATAAATTCAGCCATCAGTTCTCGAGGGTCATCCATGGGACAGTAGCTCGGCTTAACTGGTGGCCTTGCTGTCTTGCTGCAAATGCAAACCTCTGAGCTTCAGACCTTCCCTTACTAAGTCAGGAACCTAGGGTGGGAGACACATTAGTTTGTATTTCAACAGGATATTAGAGACATTTTGATACATAATCAAATTGTCCAGGTCCCTAGGCCAGAAGACAAAGAGGCAAGGATTAGGAAGTCAGAGTAGGTTCCTGTAGACCTTGGAGGCCAACCTGAGAAATAGCATTTTTAAGCTATCATCAGCTAACTTTTCCCTTTCTTTGAGGATAGCCTGGTACCCAGCGTTTGGCTTAGATAGTTTCATGTGTCTCTTCAAGCAATGTAATAGTGCCATGCAATACCTCATTTATGATATGAAGATTTGGATGCGGGAGAATATGTCATTTGCCCCAAACTACATTTATGCCCAGTACCACACACGGATGCTTTAGTATGTAGCACTTTGATAAAATATCCCATGTACAGAGAGACTTTTGAAGTAGTTCCCTAGTCTTGTTAATGTATTAGGAAGCTCCTCCAGGCTGAGGCTAGAAAAGTCAGCTGGGCAGAATTAATGTTTTGATGACAAGGTCAATTGCCAGAAGGATAATTTATAAAGAATTTGGGCTATACCTTTGCTCTGATGAAAAAAAAAAATTAAAAAGACTAAAATCAAAAAATGTAATGTGTCCACACTTTTCAATATTTCACAGTATTAATGCAAGGGAACAAAAGCAGATGTGAGACCAGAGGCTCATTAAAGTAATTATTCATTAGTGGCTTTTTTCCCTTTCTTTGTTCCTTACCATTACTTTTCAGCCCATTTAATGTTTCCTTGTGGGGTCACGATGTTAATTTTAAGGTTATGTTTTAATGGCTTTCTAAATGACACTTCCATTGTAGTGAAATGAATGCATCAAGTTGCTCGTGCAGGTGGAGATGTGCTATTGACTCATAGTTGGAAGGGTACAAGAATGTCTAAACTGCTCATTTGAAAATGTATTAATAACCTGCATATTTAAGGAAAGTGAATGAAGGCAGGGCTGTTTTCACTAAAACTACTCAGTGCTGGGAGAGCTTCCTACAATTCACCTTCTGAATCTCCCATGGACAGCACCCTTGCTCAGTGTGAAACACCCTTAATTGGCATGGAGAAAGGAATTTTTAAAAGGGGACCGTGTTTAGAAAAGTTTCAACTTTGGGAAATATTTTGGCTTCCGCTCAACTAATCAAAGTCTCTCATTTTTTTCTGTTTCAATCAAATTGATTCGCCTTTCTTCCTCAAAGGTGTATCTCTGGTGGTCGCTTGTGGTACCTTGAGAAATTTTACATTCCCATATAACTTTCCCAAGAAGTGTCACAAAGGAGAGGAGGGAAACTGTGCGTTCACTTCTGTTTGCCCAATTTATAGTTCTCTTATAAATCACTTCATAATGAAGACTGTCACATTAAATTTGCCTGAAAACAAGGAAAAATAATGATACCATAGTCTAGAGCCAACTCATTTAAGGGATATCTAAGAAGCCTATCTTAAACAAATAGAGATTAAGAGTTGGGAAATGGGAACTGTTTGCTTTGTCAAGCTCAGTGCTATTTAACAATAAGTAGGAATTAAACTTCAAAAATACTTGAAGGGAGAAAAGAAGGCACAAAAGGTCAGGCTGAAAGAAATATGTGAAAATAGAGAGTTCATTCTAATCGTATGCCAAGAAAGGGAAGAGTTTGGGCCCTGGAGAAGGGAGACATAGGACTAATTTAGTGCCAGCCAGTAGAAGCATCTTTCTCCCTAGATGCTGCCTCCTTGATATACACCAGCTCTCTGCTCACAAGTCCCTCCTTCCCAGGCTCTTTCTCATGTCCTATTATCTATGTCATGAATGCTCTTACTTTAAGAATGGCTCAAGTTCTACCTATAGACCTTTGAATTCCTGACTTCCTTAAGTGGATTTATGGGTGTTTAATAAGCTCTGTCTGTGTATATAAAGGATGTGTTTTACACGCATGCAGGACTTGTGTGGAAGTCACAGACAGCTCCTGGTGTATGTTCTCAAATTTCTCCCTGTTTAAAGCATGCTCTATTGATCTTTGCCATTTTGCACCAGCATATCCACCCCCCAAGTTTCCAAGGATTCTTTATATCTGCCACACATAATCCTATAGGAGTGCTGGCATTACAGACACTGTTACAGATGACTCTATGTGCTGTCTGGGTAACTGAAGGCAGGGCCTTCTGCTTGTGCAGAAGTACTCTACCCACTGAACCATCTCCCCATCCCTTCTATGACTTTTTGAAGGGAGCTTTCAACATAGTAAAATTAGATGGTAGATGTATATGCTTCAAAGTGTGCATATTAAGAACAATACAGGTCAGGATGAAATTGAACTGTGGGATGGTACTTGCCCTTTTGTGCAACTAAGAACTCCTTCTATAGTGGCTTATAGAACATTCTAGATCTTGTACTTTGAATCTGCATGGCCTTGATTAAATCACTTATTCTTGGTGGGCCATTTTTCTTTCCATAGGAATCAACAACTTTCAGAAGTTGTACCAACAGGACCTACACTGGTTCCTAGATAATGAGCTGGAACCCAATCCAGATGAACTGTCTCCCTAAATGACAATGCCAACTAGATGTGAGCATTATCATCGTCATCGAATGCTTCTATGTATTTATGTATATATCATTTGTAGATACCATACAATTCATTTTTATATTTGTGTATGTTGAGTGTAGTGTATGGAAATGTGTGTGAATGTGTGGGGACCTATGTGTGCTGATGCTCACGTGGGGGTCAGAGGACAAGCTCAGATGTTGGTCCACGCCTTTTGCATCCTTTGAATCAGGGTCTCTCGCTCCCTGCTGCAGGTAGCAGACCAACTAGTCCTCAAGCTTGCATGGGTTTACCTCTCTTCATGCCAATATTTTCATATACGTGCTAAAATAGAGACAACGCACTAGTACATCTGACTTTTGAGTGGTTTCTGGGTTCGAATGGCCTGCCTTTTATCCCATGGAGCCATTTGCTCAGCCCAGTAATACCTAACTCCTAAAGCACTGAATCAATGTATGAGAAGTTATAGAGAATACAACAGCTAAATCTCATAATTATAGAGATGACCTACTCATCTACATAGGTTCCAGAGTATTATGTTTTAACTAAGTAAATAAAGAGCCTTCTTTGACACCCATACCACAGTCCCTACTTAGACTTCCTTCTTGGTGAGTGTTAGCTGAACCCCAGACTCAGTTCTTCTAGGTAGACGCCACATGCTCTCTGCAGTCCACCATTCAGCAAGTATCAGATTCCTACTGTGTATTTTTATCCTCGGGATGCTATGGATGTAACCAGAGCAGGCACTCTGCAATTCCACTGCCCTTAACTTCTTTTTATAATTGAGCATCTTATTGGCACACATTCCCCTTCTGGTGTGTTGTCTAAATCCCTACCGCCATCCTGGAATATCAATAATGCTTTTCACGCTGTAACATACGTCAAGAGCACCAAGAGAGCTACTAAACAGACCCTTAAACTCCAGCTCTAAATTTTTCTATTTGACCCAAAGAAGTTGGCACTTTTAACCAGATTCTAGGCGAAACTGTCATTGCTTTTTCTGGCCATCATGCTCTCTTTCTAAGCATTACCCTAAAAATCTTTACCTATCCCTAGCTATATTATTAAGAAATATATTTTTCAAAACGTCATCAGCCAGTTTTAGCCAAACTCTTAACGCCTATGACACAGCAGTTGGTCATATTGCCATAGTTGCTATGTTTCACCTTTCTTCCTTTACTATTTAACTACCTTGGACTAGCACTAGCAATCATACTTGAAATCAGTAGAGAGGCCAGCTGTCCCTTATAGAACACTGGCCATTATTAAGACCCAGGGCACTGATCACGCCCATTGGCAGGATGTTCACATACTGGTTCCTGGCTGGCACAGAGATGGGCATGCTGTAACTCTCCCAGCATCTGCCACAGCACTCTTTTCAAAACAGAAGATCTTGAAAGTTTTAACAACAACAACAGCAAAAGGAAGTGATGGTATATAGGAAATGAAGGAAAATAGAGATAAAACACACATTTCTGGAAAGTATTCTACAAGGCACCCAAGACCCCTATGTGGGAGGTTCCTTCCAGGCAGGAATGTGTGAGATGAATGCCTTTTACAGGCAAGCCTTTATAGAAGGTCATATTTTATATCAATGTTTACCTTCTGTCTAGGAGGGGAAGTAAGGCAAGCACATAAATGATGCTACCTCAGGATGCACATAAAATCAAACTATGTGGACAGATTGCTATGGGAGTCACAGCTTAATACTCGGGCGATGGACCCAGGATGGTGCATTGAAACTTTTCTCCTTGCCTTATAAGAATGCTTTGAGTTTTTGGAATCCCAGAATTTTAAAGCTAAGAGGAAGAAACTGACTCTAACCTCACTTGTAGGCTTATTGATAAGAAAGCTAAAATCACAGGAAAGAGAACCAACCCAGGGCCAAATGAGGTCTCTTCTTTGTAAACCTCTACAACTTGATCCTGACAGAAGCAGATGAAGCATTCTATCTAGCCACACCAACAATCCAACTTGCATACGATAACCTGGGAATATATGTTAATGTTAATTAAAAATGTGAATGAGTTTTACTAATACATCAAATAGTATTTAAAGTTTTGAGAGTTCTAAAATCAAGTCTACCTCAACAGTCATGATATAACTATAACTGCATGCAAATATATTTACACTCACCAAGTAAATATAGCTGTAAATGATAAAGGGAATGAAGAGGCTGATTTTATAAACCGATAATGAGATAAAGTCACCAGTGTGTAATACGCTTTCGAAACATCTACTTTTACCCGATGAACTTAGAATATTCATTATCGCATTAAGAAAGATCTGGAAGGTGGTAGAAGTTGTGCTGCATATCAACATTTCCTGTTCTCTTTCACTGTACTCCTGGAAGAATCCTTTCTCTTCTGCATAAGCCTGCACACACCGTGAGATAGAAAGACGAAGCAAAGCCCCATTTCTCTAGGAAGCAAAGCTGCACAGGTGTGCAGGCCAGGTAGAAAACAACTACCCCGAAGTTGCATTTATCTGGGAAGTGAAACTACACAGGAAAGTAAATTTAAACCTTTTAGAAGCTTGCTTGGAGATTTTTAAGAGCAAAGTGTGCCATCACTATGGAATGGTTTACATAGACATGTTCATCCTTGTTTTATACACCCCAGGACACCCTGAGAAAAGGATCTGGGACTCTAGTTACTTTGAACTCCTCTTTGATAGAGTCATGCTAGATTTCACAATGTCCATTATCACAACCTCAAAGAGGCTTCATAGAGGCTGCAATTTTAATCATAGGTCAACAAGAGAGAGGAAAGCACAAAGAGAACTGGTTCTGTTTTTAGAAAGAACATAGTAGCCAACGATGGTTCAGATGGAACAAATCTTTCCTGCGAAGCCGGGGAAAGAATGATTCTACGAGAGGTCATCGCATCCCTTCATGCACGTCACATTATGTTACAGTATGAGTTCACATAGAAATTCAAAGTTTGGATATTAATCCTGTTGAGGAACACCCCACACTCACCTTAAACCTTTCTATGTATATCCACATCAAAATACTTCTTGAGGCCCAGGAAATTTGAACAAACACCTTTCAGGCTAAGAGCTGACCCTAGACTTAGGTGAACAATGATATGCTGGGGGGGGAGGGGGAGAGAAAGTCCTTGACTCGTCCTGGATGTGTTGCTTTCAATTAGCTTCAATGCTGACCTCCGCAGCATTCTGGCTTTCTAATTCCGCCACTCGTCACTCCTTTGAGTTAGGTATTAACCATCAAAGGTCACCATTAAAATGTACACATGCTATGTGGAACAGGAGGGTGGACCATTAACATCCATTTACACATTTGCCTGGATTTATTAAGTTCATAAGCTGTCATTCATGTCACCAGAGAGCATAGCCTAGGAGAACCAGAATGTATGAAACAAGTCAGTCCACGTGGGGAGGAATTGGGGAGGTGACCTAGCTCGGGATGGCGAAGGATGACGCAGGGAGTGTAATCTCCACAAGACTCCAGTCATACAGCCTGCAGCCTGGCCACTGTTGAACCTAGCCGGAAGTATTTAGGGACAAAATTAAAACTCGTCGGGCTCAGCATGAATACGTGAAATCTTGAAAAATCCCGGCCTATTATTTCTTACTTGTAATTTGTGAAGTACATATCCCAGTAGAGAACGTCAGGACGCGGACATCAAAGACTTTAAGGATGCTCCGCCACAGGCTGGATGTATATTTGCAAACTAACGTGTGTGGGACCTCTCCATTAGCCTGAACTAGGGGCAGATATCTGAAATCAAGTAATTTAATCTCTGCCTCATTTTATCCGTCTGTGGGAAAAAAAAATAACCAGAGCTATTTCCTACCAATTCTCACAGGGCTGGTACAAGATTTAAATGAGCTTCACAATCTTTTTTGAGATTCTGTAGAAGCTGCTCGCAATATATCAAAGTATTTAAACTGTGTTCCCCATTGTATAAATTCAAAGTGCCTGTCAGCACCCCATGAATGTTTTACTAAGGTCACTTGAAGGAAACACGCTTATTCCAGGTTGCTGCTTCCCACTCTAATCTATATAGAGCAAAGTTTTTGATCCTATCGGCTGTTTGATCTTGGCAGTTATAATCAAGGAGTTTCCTATAAAAAGAAAAGAAAGGGCTGCCCACTCACGGAGTCTTTCAAAAGCACCGCACTCAGAACCTGCGGGCTGAAGGTCTGGCCCCCTCACTTTTCAACTGCCTGGGGCCACTGAGCAAGACCCTAAGACTCCCTTCCCTCTGAGATGGGGGAAACCTAATTTGGCCCCTGTCCAACTCTCCCATCTTCCCGGGAACTAGTGTTCTCCTCGCTGATAGTACCCTGGCCCCGCAGGCCTGCTTTCTGTTCCTCAAACACTCACGCTACTTTTAGCTTTAGGGTCTTTGCACGTGCTGCTCCAGCAGCCTGGTACATTTGTCTGTTAGATCTTGGCCTAGCTGGCTCTTTCTTCCCATTCAAGTCCCAGCTAAAAAATTCCTCTTTTTCTGTGGCAGCTCTCCTTACTGGCACCCCACGATGTATGTTTTATTTGTTACCTATCACAATGCCTGCTTTTACTGCTTTCAAAACCTGCCTTGTATTATCTAACCGAGCCAGCTCATCAATGCTCACCTCCCACTAGAAGATGTTGGCTTTGTGCGAGCAGGCTTTTGTCAACACTGGCCAAGGCCAAAGCTTTAATACTAAAAAACACAAACCTGTAAACAGCATCTTCTCAGGTACATATCTTTGAAAATAAATGAGTAGAGATTCTTAGCAACCAGGTGACCTGGCTGTCCAATCAGCCACTCGCCGCACTAAATTTGCTCCTCCCATTTCTGTGACTATGTCAAAAAATGATGGGAAGACAAAGTCAAAGTGTCCAAAAGTGGGAAGGGAGAAGATCCAGTGGTTAGTAGCACTTGTTGCTCTTGCAGAGAACTGAGTTTGGGTTTCCGGTACCCACACTGTGCCTTCTAAACACCTGAGACTCCAGTTCTAGGTGATCTGACATCTGCTTCTAGCCTGTGTGGGTACCAGGTACACAAGAAGTGCATATACATGCATGCAGGAAAAATAGTAGTATTTGTAAAAGTGTGAAGAATTATGTTCATGTGGCATATCTAGGAAAAGAGGGGAGCATCAGGAAATACTGGCACCCAAGTTTATGGGGTCACAAGAGAGCAGGAACAGATCAGGAAGTCAACCTCTGATAACTGTTTACTTTCTTCCTTTCCTGAATGTCTAGAACGACCAGAATGTGACTTTTCAATATTGTGAAGGACAGTAAGCTCCTCATTCTGGCTTTTTCTGCCAAGTCCAATCCCATTTGGGAATTACACTCAGTGAGACTTGGTCCGCGTCCAGCTGGAAAGAGTGTCCGTTTTCATTCACACTTCCCATTGGGTTCCCACTATGACCTCCTTGTGTCGGCTCATCATAGCTCAGTGAGGCCTTGCTCATGGGTCTGTCTTTGCTATTCTGGCATTCTAGACCCCCCCTGCCACACAGAAGGAGACTACAGTTTATACATTACAATACCAACATTTCTGACTATACCACTTTCAGAGGCAAAATCTTCCCCTGACTTCTTTCCTTCTTCAAAGCAATGCATCTATTTCCTCTAACCCAAGCTGCAGGTTCTTCCTAGGCTAGTCCCATCAGACCTTGAGTTTTTGCTGTTCATCCTCATTTTTCAAGTTATACAGCTTACCCTACGGGCTAGACTGAACATCACTCCCCCTCAAGAAATCGTTTTTTATTTCCCAACATCATGTGGGGAGTGAGGTGAGGGACACTGAATAAAAACATATTAGACCTTGTCTATTAATCACATTTCATGTTGCATTATCTCGTAATTTTATTTCACTTCCCTTCTACCAGACAGAGATCTTAGGAAAGAGAAATGGCTGGCATTATCTGCCCCCTTCTTTTAGCATGGTGGCCGCTGCAAAATAAGCTGCAGTGATGAGAATGGCACCTTCCAAAAGTCAGACTCTGTAACTTAATGCATAATACGATGGAATGAAGTGGGGTGGGGGGGGGGCTTAAGAGGCAATAAACTCCTCCAGGCCTCTGCCTTTATGAACAAATAAGATTAAGGCTCTTTTAAAAACAGCAAGTAGACTTCATGCGGCCTTCAGCACTTTTCCTTGTATAATGATATAGCATTTCTCCCTTGCATAGGAGGCACACATACCAGTCAGGATTACCTGCGGGAACCTGGATCTTGGACTTCCCAATATCTGAGCTATGAGAAATATCTGCTCTTTCTAAATTACTCAATCTTCGGTGTTTTGTTACAGCCTACAAAATGGACAAATCCAACAGGTGTTTAATAATCACAGATGATGGTAAATTTTTAAAATGTGACCAATTTCCTGCCTAGGATATTTCTTGTCTGCGGACTTTCCCTTTTTTCATTAATAAATCAACAACCTGTAGCAGAGTTCTTACTGTGCATTATAAATGCAATATAAATTTTAAATATGTACTTTTATTTTTAAAATGCTCCCATAGCAGGCAATTTTTTCCCATACTTTCAAAAGGCTCACTAATTCTAGCTGTGTTTTTTGATTAAGCATTATTAGTGTTCTTGTTTTAAAGATGAGAACATGGAGGTAAAACAGGATGAAATACTCAGCCTGAGTGACCCATTTAGCAAGGAGTAGGGTGGCAGGGTTGTTGACCAGGTTTCTCTGGAAAGGGTGCATGATGCATAGATGCATAAACACCAGCAGAAACTGTGACTGCATCACAATCACTGCATCAGGTAGAACTAATTATGAGAGGGAGCCAGGCCCTCAGCAGCTCCTTCTCTGTACACAATCAAAAAGCCTTTTCTTCTTTATAATGCTGTTTCCTCGAGTCCATTGCCAGATCAAAGATGCACAGATGAGAACTCTCTAAGAAAGGCTGGGAGAGGACAAAGCCGAATCCACGGAGCTCTGAGCTGCCCTTGCAAGGCAACATCTGCTCTCCTCCCGCCCCTTTGCTCGTGATATATTGGCACATAAGCAGCACTGATACTCATGAGAAAAATTACAGTCATCAAGGTTATCCCCCCAAGAAGCAACTCTCTTTCTTTATTAATATGCTTTGGATGGTTGCAACACTACAAAGCCCCAAATAAGTTCTCTTTGATCAATAAATTGTGGGCTGAGACAGAAAATACTAATTTTCCATTTCTTTGAGATCCAACACTAATATATAACAGTGCTTTCCAAAAGGGTTCTTAGAAGCCTAATATAGAATTATCTGAAATTACACCTGCCTATCCCGATGAGATCATTCTTCTCTCTGCCACTTTAGAGAGGTGTCTCCTGCATTTGGTAGACCTTTTTCTTTTAGGATTCTTTGCATACAGACACATTTTTCTTGTTCTCCTTCAGAACAAGCTGGGGAAAGAAAGCATAAAGTGTTTCTTGGGCTTAAAAGGGAGAGTGTCAAATGTCCTTGTCCCTGTCCATGTAGTTTTTTAAAACATGATCTTCATCTGCAAAGGAACTTCATTTTTAATCTGATATAAAGAATCACAGGACTTCTCTCACATGCAATAAAATGTTTACATCAAAACTTACAAACTGGGAAAATGGTTACATCTAAATATATGTTATCCAAATGACAATAGATAAACTATACTTTGGGTGTATTTACTCATATAGTGAAAAAACCACTACTGAGGTACAGAAACATCATTAGCAAACAGAATGAAGGGGACACCGAGTGTGAAGATGGGCACTCTGGGAATTATCTTTCCAGAGCTTTGAGTAACTCATTCAGTCTTCCAAGGCTTTCATGGTCATCTAACCTACAAAACAATGGACTCAATGTAGGTGTCTTTGTCCCCATGGAGGCAACTAGCAATTATGGATGTGTTTTCTGAACTAAGTTGGGCCTAGGTACTCAGTAGGTGTTTCTGGTGACCAGAGATATTGCTAACTATTCTAGCAGGATCCAGCCTCCCATGACACATGATAATCTCTGGAAAATATGGTAATGCTGAGACGCCTACTCAAATGTAAACATATGATAATATCTAAGGACTCTATGACTTGTTCCTGAGAGGAGTGGCCCAAGCAACAGACTCTCTCGTTTCTAGCCCATACAGTCAGCAGGGATTTCAGCTTCCATCATATAGCTTACTACATCTTTATATCTAAGATTCTTGATCAAAAGGGGCAAAGCTTACACAGGTGATTCTGAAAAGAACAATAAGTTAACTGATGGAATCACTCAGCAGGTACTCGCTGAGTCTTCTATGCGCTAGGCATTTTGAGAATGCCCTGGAACTCCATTAACAAGTACCGTAGTACTTAGCTGTTACTGAGTGCCTGTCTACCATATCATTAGAGCATATTTATGAATAAAGTAGGTTAAATTGCTCTTTGAACTGAACATAGGACAATGGAAACAGGCTTTTAGCCTTGCGCATTTATATCAACTATTAAAAAACATTCTGATAATAAAATAAATTTTTTTGCAATTCAAAAGGTATCTAAGACACTTTTTTCTACACACACACACACACACACACACACACACACACACACACACACATAAAATATAGTAAAGTTTTATACAGAATCCTTTATAAAGATGATGTTTTTGAAATGTGATATATTTACAGGAAATATGTTGCCCAGATGTGGTGGTTCTTATACAATCCTAGAAGTTTAGAAGTGGGAAGCAATATGATCATGCTTTCAGGGCCACCATCAGCTACATAGTGAATTTGATGCCTGTCTAGACTACATGAGAATCTCTCTTAAAAATCCTAGCTAAATGGGGGTTGGAGAGTTGGCTCAGTGGTTCAGAACACTGGTGGCCCTTCCGGAAAACATAGGTTCAGTTCCTAGCACATAGTGGTTTATGACAATCTGTAACTCTAGTTTCAGGGAATAGAGTAGCTTTGGCCTCTGCAGGTACCAGGCACACATGTGATGCATAGATATACAGACAGACAAAACACTCACACACATAAGATAAAATAACCAAATCTTTATTACGTGTAGTAATGGAAAAATATTTCTGGCTATTTTACATCCCCAAAACCTTCCACTAAATTTCTATGTTGGTCCTAAAATAATTGTGTAATACTCATTGTTTTACATATGTTGAAAGTGAAGTAACTAAAGACCGGAGACAGGCTTTTTTGAGGCAAGCTCCTGAATGGCTGGGTCCTGTCAATGTATCAATAATGATAATTTTAACTATTGTGCAGAGAACCTTCTCAAGTGGTATAGTTCATGGCAGTTCTGGAAGCACCTCACACACATCTCCTGCCACAGAACATCCATGTGTGCAGTGCCTCAGAGATTACCACCTCATTCATGCAGTAACCAGGCTTGTCCTGAAAGATGCCAGCCAGTGATTTCTCAGGCTCTTCGTGTGGGAACTATGCCATTCTCTGGAACTTCTACAGAATCAGCTTCCAACCTTCTCTTCTGTCCTAGGCTATGGATCTATGATTTGGTCTGAAGATATTTCCTTCACTTCTGCTTCGCTCCGTATCCTTCGATGTCTCCCTATGTTCAATAAATGTCCTATATGTTTAGTATAATTTCCCATCTTTTCCCCAGGAGACAACTTAGGCTTATACTGCTCTGAGTGATCATAAGCATTCTTACCATGATGCCAGTATAGTACTAATGTTTATACATCTTGCATTTCTCACAAGTAATAGTAGTTTCTTTTATAAAATCCATGTTTTGCCTCTAACAAAATATTTGACGCTGTGTTCATTATAAAGCAAATAGGTTTATTTGGCTCATGATTATGATTGGTATGAGGTCTAAAAATAAGTCCTTGGTAGGTCTGGTTAGTGTTCCCTACAACCCAGGCTACATCAAAATGTGGTAATCAAAGGGGGAAAAAAGGAAAAAAATCAATTACAACATTAAAGAAAGGTCAAGGAATAAGGTAAGGTTGCTTTCTCATAGTTCTCTCTAAAGAGGCAACCTTAATTCTCTTAGGAAGTGGAGTTAATGGACTATTTTTCCTCTCTTAAGCCCTGTTCTTGTAGGCTACATCACAAGGACACCACCATGACAGGTATTGTACATCTATCACAATCAGCTGCTAGGGACAAACAAAGCTTAAGTCACACAGCATGCATATTCCAGCTAAAAAAGGACCCATGATATACTGTGTAATCTCGGAATTCAAACCCTTGGTTGGAATTCTGTTCTCACAACCACTACTTGTTATCACCCTAATCAACTTTATTTACCAAGGTAAAAATTACTATAGAGATTTATTTAAATTCCTTCCCAATTCCAAATTCTTCTTTCAATACTGCTTATGCTATATTTTTTCTTGCACTATAATTTATTTCCTATTTTACATTTATTTTTAGATTCCTAAATAATACATGATTATGCTCTTATTGTAACACTCAAATAATATAGAAGCACAAATACTATTTATAACCAACTAACTACTGACCATAGCTTTGGAGGTGGAATTTCAATGAGCAGTTCCTTATTCGGAATTCTTTTTCGTTTCCAATGACAGAAGCCCTATGGTATCTTATTCTACAACTTGAATCTTCGCATTTGGCTTAGAATAAATGGTGGCAACTAGAGGGGCGATGGGTAGCCCAGATTTCAAGAAATCTAAGAGGATATGCAGGTTTTAATGTAAAGAAGAAATACATATAATTGTAGAAAGGAACCAATCCTAGAAAGGACACAAATGTCTACATAGGGACTTTCAAAATTAAAAAAAATGAATTGTTTAAGTTGTAGTAAAAGTTGTTCCCCTCTCTGGGATCATTTTGTAGACTCAGTCACTTGTCCGACCTCCTGGAATAGCATCTCGTCACCAGCCTAACATCCCAGCTTGTTGAGACTCTCCTGCCCATAATCTCTCCTTTGTTGGGTAAATTCTTCTCCGGTCTCTCTTTACTCTTCTTCACAGAAGTTACTTATTTCCAAGCCTCTGATCTTGCATCTCAGATTCAAGGTCTTCCTGGAGGGTCACCTGGCTGACTTTGTTATTTGCAGAAGCACATTGACTCTTGTCCGCTGGGTTGATGCTAATGCCATTTACTTCTCATTCAGAGTTTTAGACTATCTTCCCCCTGGCAAACTGAGAAAGCCCAGATACATGGCATTCCCTCCTCAGGGCCACATTTCAAGTTGATCTTTTCACTCTCTCTGTCAAATTCAAATGTCACTTCACTATTCATGCGTATGTGAAGGAGTCTAATAGACACCTCTTTGGCTTCTTTCAAAAATGCTTCAATTCCTCTCAAGTTAAAGGCCCTTTTCAACTTTTGGAAATTATCGATGCAATCCATTAACAAAACTTCCTAAGTACACAGTACAGAAGCCACAGACGAGGGGAGGTAAAGCTAAGAACAAGAAAGCAAGTAACAATTTAATATTTAAAAGGAAAATAAGAGAAAAATCTACATATATAATTTTTCATGAAGAAAAAATTCTAACTTACATGGGTAACACCCCTTGAAAACCCTTCCTTCCTGAAGAGATAAACTCACAGTAGATATTAACTGATGTCTCCTTTAACAATTCTTACGATTTTGCTAAGACCACAAATGAAAGTTCAGCACATTTCAACCTCTGATTAGTGAGTCCTTTTTTTATTTTGGAAGCTTGTTAAATAAATTCCTGATTGTTGAACGATATGTAAAAACCTGACTCATTACTCAGTTCCCTCAGTAATGTTCGGCAATAATGGTAAAGTCATACCCGTAAAGACTACTAATAGAGGCACCACCCAAAGCATCAATGAATGAAGGAGAAATATTGACTGCTATGTTCAAAACCGTGGTGGTTTGAATGAGCTCTACCTTCCATAAGCCCCCATATTTGAACACTTCGTCCCTGCTTGATGGTATTTATAGAGTCTTAATGGAGTGGAGCCACGCTGGAGGAAGTTGTCATCAGCAAGGACTTCAAGAATACATAGCATCACTCCCCTTCCAGTTCATTTTTTTTTGTCTTATTTGTAGCCGAAGCTATGATCATCAGGCCACCTGCTCCCATGCCTCTCCTGTAATTATTCATGATCCTTCTACAGAACCATAAGCCAAAGTAAACTATTTCTTCCATGGGTCACTTTTATTCATGTTATTGTATCATATGAACAGCAAATCATTTCATAGAAGGACAAATTATGGGCTAGTAAAACAGTGAAATAAAAGATTGAGAGGTGAAATAATAGTGGTCAAGGGGATTCATAGCTCTACTCTTAGCACTCAGAAACAGGGGAAGGATCAGAAGTTTAAGGCTAGCCTAGGCTACATAATGAGCTCAATACAAGCCTAGGTTATATGAGACCTGATATTTAAAAATGGAATAAAGAAACTAATAAAATTAAAGATCAAATATTCTGGGAAATGAGAGGATGATTGGGATAGTTGATTTTGTATGGTGGGATCCAGGGTGTTTTGAGTATTTGAGGATGAAGGAAGGCTGTAGAAATTCAGCACCCACTCACTAGTCACGTTCCTGCGAACAGCAGAATGGGGACATCAAACTTCGTCAGATATACACAATGGGGACATGCTAATCTCCATGGCCTCGTGTTTGCTTCATAAGGCTTCTGGGTAGTATTGACAAGTGTCCATATCACAAGACCATTTTCATTATCCTTGGCCTCACTTCAGGTTTTCTAGAGTTGATGATCACACAGCAAAGACAGCAGAGAGGGGAAGTATTCCCTTATGTTTTATAAATTTTCCATGCCTGCGAATTGATTTTTCAATTAAAATGTCATTACGTAAAGTAAAGGATGATATGAATTTTGCATAAGGTGAGAGCAAGTTCACACTTCTTGTATTGAACTTCTTGTAATGGGTGAGTGAGAATACAGACCGGCCTCAGTGGCAAAGGCCTGTAATGTACTCATATTTGGTTTCTAGCCATAAATAAAGGACATTGAACCTATAATTCGCCATCCTAGAGAAGCTAAATAAGAAGGTGAACCCAAAGAAAAACATATAGGCATCCTCCTGAATATTAACCTTCATCAGGCGATGAAAGGAGCAGAGACCCACATTGGAGCACCGGACAGAAATCTCAAGGTCCAAATCAGGAGCAGAAGGAGGGGGAGCACGAGCAAGGAACTCAGGACCACGAGGGGTACACCCACACACTGCGACAATGGGGATGTTCTTTCGGGAATTCACCAAGGCCAGGTAGCCTGGGTCTGAAAAAGCATGGGATAAAACCGGACTTACATAGCAGACAATGAGGACTACTGAGAACTCAAGAACAATGGCAATGGGTTTTTGATCCTACTGCACACACTGACTTTGGGGGAGCCTAGGCAGTTTGGATGCTCACCTTACTAAACCTGGATGGAGGTGGGTGGTCCTTGGACTTCCCACAGGTCAGGGAACCCTGACTGCTCTTCGGGCTGATGAGGGAGGGGGACTTGATAGGGGGAGGGGGAGCGAAACGGGAGGCAGTGGCGGGGAGGAGGCAAAAACCTTTAATAAATAAATAATTTTTTTTTTTAAAAAAAGAGGGTAAGATAGGAGAATGATAAGTTTGAGCCTAAGACTGGTAATTTAGCAGATACCACCACGAGCCCCCACACTTGCTTAAGGAGGAAGGAAGGACGGATTTCCTTTCAGAACAGTCCTACAGTCTAGCAGGAAGCAGAGAACACTGAACAGTCGGCAGCCTTCATATGTCTTCTTTTGGTAATGTATACACATTTTCACCTAAGTCAGTGAACTCTCTCATTAAATTATTTTGAATAAACTTCCACACCTAGCTAACCCAAGTGCTCCCCAGCAAATCGTCTGACGCTTATGTGATGGCCTGTGTCCCCTTGTTTGCCTTTCCCCTGACTCATACACACCTTGTCCTGCTGCAACTCTGAACTCATCAAATGCATCCAAAGGTGCTTCCATCCTTTGTGATGGCGAGGATGTGCTTTGGAGGCCTTGGATTGAAAACTATCAGCTTGTTTCTCAATAGCGCCTTCTCATCTCCTTCTCCCCTCCCTTCTCTTGTTACGATGTGCTAATTGGACAAAGTTGCTGTTGGAAAGAACCATTGTCACAAGCTCTCTCTGGCCCACATCTCTTGACGCCACACCTCTGTTGTAATTGCTCCATTGCCACTGAGAATTTTCCAACCTTCCCTTCAGAACGCTTCCTGGAATTTCAGAAGAGCAGCATGATGCCAGATTGTATGGATTGGAAGCTTTTCAATTCGTGAGATTCAACTGGCAATATTAAAGAATTAATTATAATGAAAATGCAAAGAAACAGAATCTTCAGTGAATCCCATCTGGGAGCAGTCTTTTCTTAGGCTCTATACAATTTTTTTTTCATCCAACTTAGTCTCCTATTTTCTCCTTTGTTCATGTAATATGAAATATTGAATACTATGAAATATTGAACCTAAAATTTGATGCTGGCTATCATTCGATTTCTCTTGTTCTCACAACAATTTATTATTCCCCCTTAAGTATTCAGATATATAACTTACATTCCAAATATATAGGAACATTTTTCCCCCAAGGGCCTGACTTACATCTCAATTACCCTGAGATGTTATTACATACATATAAAAGGATTGAATATGCCTCCATAGGAAACAGCCAAGGATTTAGACATACTTTATTGAGTTAAGCCAGCTATTAATCTAGGCAGGAAGAATCCATTTCCATTTACCACAGTGAAGCGAAGAGAAAGACTATAGCATTCCTGCCCTGCCGAGCAACATTCTCCGCTGTTTACCTGAATGATTTTTTAGGTACACTGGCTCATCTCTCATGTTTAGGAACAATGATGAAGTTGTTGCCTGGAAAACAGCTTCGGTGTGGCATATATGGATTAGCCTCCTCTTTACCCTGCAAGTTCACTGTCAATCATCTTAATGTCCCAGCCTAACATACATTTTACACTGTGTATTTTGGTGTCAACTCACAATATGGCAGAATAAAGGAAAAAGCGACAGGGGAATTGATATCCGGTTCACATCAAGGCACGCAAACATATGGCCAGATGAGCAAATTAATAAATCTAAGGCAGAAATGAGTAAACAATGTTATTTATATTAGTGATTGGATGAGCAAAATAAAATAATGAAAGGGGATAATAGAAATGGGAACAAATAGCATGCTGCAAATAAAAGGAAATCAGAACAGCAATAAAGAGGCTGAGAAACTCACTCAACACTTAGATTACACTAGTGTGGAGATGGATACTGTAACATTATCACGCCTCATCTGCCATAGTAGGTAATATTTAAATAAAGTTTTACTCAAAATGTATGCGTTTTTAACTTAGGAAAGGAAAGGATAGAACTTGAAGTAGTCATGCCTGTGCTTTTTATTAGGAATAAAGACAAAAAAATATTTAAAAAAAATAATGGTGAACATTAAATATGTCATAACAGAAACCTGAGCCTAGAGAGGGGCCTTTAGTAATCCTTATCAATGGAAAGCTACATAGTTGTCTCTTGGTTTAGTACAATTGACTTTTCCTTCATGCAACGTTGCTATCCGGAATATCCTAATTTTCTAAGAGGCTAACTTCCTTCCTATTTTCTCTCTGTGTTGACCTACATGAAGTAGTTTTTAACTAACATCCATGTTGGAGAATTAAAGAGCTATGTGGATTAAAGCTCATATCCACATGTGCAGCCATAGTTAAATCTTAGACCTCTCAAAGTCTGTCTGCAGAAAAAGTTGAGCAGTATTTGCTCTCCCGGTTATCAAAGGCTTATACTAATTACAGATATTACTTATGAACCTAGCACCATGCCTCTACACTTAAATACTGGTGAATGTTTATAGAAATATTCTTCTCTAAATACTTAAAATACTGCATTACATTGCAAACATACTATGAATGTTGAAGTTGACCAATTTTTGTTGGTCCAGAATCTTAACTTTCATGTATCACTCCCTAAGATGTCTATTCAAGGAGGTAACACTGAAAGAAATTGAGAAGAAAAAAATCTATATAAGAGGAAAAAAAATCATCTCTACAAAGTAACAATCCATATTTTCATGCCATGTTTTTGTCTTTCGGTACCAGTCTTTTGGTAACAGTAAGAAGCACCAGATCTCAAAGGCAGAAAAACGTATGCCAGCCATGTGACCACTCACAAGTTTTCCATGTTGTCACTGGCTCCCTTTTTTCTGAGCTTTCTCAAGATACCTTGATTGTAAGTAAATCAGTTGGTCGTATTAGCTCATGAGAACAGAAAAAATAGTTTACAAGAGTCCTGCTGATTCTAAGCAAACCAAGTGGATGAGGCAATTCTCTGGTGGAGCAATGCTGATGAGTAACGGGTGGAGCTCAGGTCTCCCAACTTAGGCTACAAGGTGTTTTCCCTGATGCCTTAAGGTGCTGTCACTGAATATATGTACTTGGAGTCTACATGCTTAGCGCTTAGGCTATGAGCAGTGGGCTTTAACTATGTGAACAGAGTTCTAGCATCAATAGAAATAGCATCAGAGTGGGGAAGGCCTTTTTACACTTTGGCTCTTCTCTTGTGGATGCTCTAAAGATTGGGTGGCTTTAAGGTAGAAGACACGAACTTATACCTCTCATTGGGTCCATGTCCCATGAGTAGAAGGACGCTGTACTTGGGAAAACAACATGCCACCGAGCCCTGTTACTTGTTCACCCTCTGAAAAACAAGGCTAGACATCAATAGGGAATGAAACATTATTTATCTTCTATATCCAATCTAAAATTTAGGATAGTTGAAGTAGATCAATGGGTTTGGTAGCAGATAATGAAAGAGCTTGCAGGACCAGCAGAGGTCAAATGCTAAGAAAGAAGTCACTCCTTCAGTACTCATGCCTCTCCCTCACTGTCAGACAGAGTTAATATCATGGGAAGGGCAAGAAGAACTCCTAAGAAACAAGGTACCAGGTGTTCTACATCACAGCTTATAAAAGCCTCATCTTAGGCCTCTATGAAAGGCAAAAGAAATGACACTGGCCCTCCTGGCATCACTTACTCCCATATGGCAATCACAGACTCCAGTATCCTTCTACCCAAATCATTTCTGACCTCACTTACATCCTTCAAAGGCCTCAACGGCAGCACATATGGGCCAAGTCTGGGAAAGCCTGCCACCAAAATAAAACAGTGACGAGGCAGGCATTCATTTCCACCCTGCTTTGTGATTAAGCTTACAAAAAATGAGCCGCGCATAAAAGATCTGTAAGATCCCAAGTCAGGCAAGCCAACATTCGTAAGCAAAGCAACATTTTCTTGGAAATTCAAGACTGTTCTTGTTTTATTTTTTTTATTTTTTGCTGTTGTCTGTTTTTTTATTTATAAAGTAGCAATGTTCTGTTCTATGCAATGTTAACCGACATCTGACTAATACAGAAAAACAAGGACCTTTCAGTGGAGAACAAACACTGCTTCTTGGAGAACATTTCATTACTTGGCATCCGTTTTAACCAATGAGAGCTCCTTCATTATAATTAGTTCTTGGGGGTTCTGGCCTCGTTACTTAAAAAAAAAAAATTAAAAGCCTCTAAAAAGTGTTTCATTTGCCCATAAGGTCTAGTTGTATTAAATAGATAGTGTCTCACCATTTTCTAATATACAGTAAAAAATACCATAAAGTTTTGCAATTAGTTAAAAAGTCAAAAACTCAGCAAGAAGTCTGGATTTTCCTCTCAACTATCTGTTAATGAAGGTTTCATCGTTAATTGCCTTTCCATTAAAAATTCTTTAAAGCCCTTCTGTACAAAATCAAATTAGCGACTAAGCCTCAGAACAATCTCGGTAATTCTGTTGCGGACTCCCTTGTTCATTATTTGGATTGGTGAGATTAAGGAGTAAGTGTGTGCCTTTTGCATACTCTAAAAAGACTGACTAAAATTTTTAGTGATTGGGGCTCCTTTTCTTCAAGCCTTCTCTGAAACAAGACATATTATGCAAAATCTTATTATGAGGAAAGAAGAAGAAGAGAAGAAGAAGAGGAGGAGGAGGAGGAGGAGGAGGAGGAGGAAGAAAAAAGAGTAAAAAGGAGGACAAGGAGGAGGGGAAAGAGGAAGCAGCAGCAGCAACAGCAGCAGCAACAGAGACACAGCCTGTGGTATAACAGAGTTCTGCCCATACTATAGAGACTCACCTCTGGAAACAGTGGTTTTGGTCATTTGTGGCTATGAAAGTTTACCATATGCAAGATAATAGTCAAGTACTGTTCTTCCTATCCCAGACAGGATTTACAGGCCATCACCAACTTAACTATCTGTCCAGGGGCAAGTGAGCAATAGGGGAGCGGAGTTTTTCTGCCCATAAGTCCATCATTACAGTATGACTTCCTTGCCTTAACAACAAAATAAGGAAATTGGAGCAGTTATGTTCAGTATGTATCCTGTACTGACTCTTGGACAAAAAGCAGAGTTAGATAATCCTTGTAGTCAAGATGGCTCTGATATTAACAGTACAAGACAGATTATATGTTTCCCTGAGGGTAATAGAAGAGAGGAGGATGAAGAGCAAAGATAAGGTTGAGCAAGGACAGAATAAGGATAAAATAAAATATTGGCTGTCTTTGGTGGGCTAAATCCTCTGCTGGTGTTTGTGAATACAAGAGGCCGAGTCATTCATGGAAGTCCTGTAGAAATCACCATTGCAAACTAAGGACTTTAAAGGTCAATAAGGATTTAAACATTTGGAAATTTCACTGGAAAATATGAAAAAGACCTATTCCTCTCAGTGTTCTTAATTTACTTTAAATAACTCATGTAAACTTTAACCCAATCCACAGATGCTGTCAATATCTTCTCCTAGCAGAATTAAGAGGAAAGTGAGAGAGTTAGACGTTCCTGTTTGCCAATTTAGATTTAAAGTACTGTTTGGAACATTAACATTCTCACCAAACCATTACTCTCATATATCATAGAAACCTCAGAAGCAAATGTGCACTAGCCCTGTTAATCTTCAGTCTTACCTTGGTGCTTCCTCTCTTTGACTCCAGACCCATGTTCACAGCATGCCTGTTCTATTATTCCTACAAGCCAGTCCTCTTCTTTGCATTCACATCCAGGCACTCACAGGAAGTGAGTTTGTCTTTTCCTAATTCTATCTGTAGCATTATCAGAATGATCCCAGACTCCTACATACCTACATCCACCATCCACTCCCTGATGATTTCTGAGATATGGCTTTCATGGCACTCCCACCATCTGCACGTCTACTGCAACCCGCTCAGGTGTCTGCTGCACACAAGTGCACAGCAACAATGATCCAGCAATGTGCATCTGCCTGTAACCAGTGTTCTGCTTTGGGGCTCTGCACATTATCATCAAAGCTAGTTTACTAAAATAGAAGTTCATGCATGTCAGTCACTGTTTGCATTTTCAGTCCTTGTAGAACTGAGTCAGACGACTTAATCCACGAGGTCCTTTCTGATTTCAAATATTCAAATACACTCTAGCAGTATGCCTTTCAAAAACTAAGTCCTTCCGTGTGGCTAGCGGCTGCTATAAACATACACAATATCCATGTATATACATTGTTTCTATACAGATCTAACTCTTCAACATCCTCTTTATTCATCAGGATACAGTTAAAATGTCACCTGTCCCTAGATAGTCCCTCTCATTCAGAAATAGAAACTGGCCTTTCCTCTGTGGTGCTTCACCTTTTGACTCTCTGAACCTCAATTTTCTCTCCTGTAAGGCAGAAATAAATGATCCCTATCCCAACAAGGCGGTAGTTTGAGAACCAAATGGAACTGTGTTTATTTAATACTGGAAAACTATAAATCAATATAGAATAGTGCTAGGCATGGAGCCAAGGGCTTTATAGACATTATCTCATTCAGTCCTGAAATATTAAACAGATACAATGAGTGAGGAAGTATATTATCGTTAAACTAACTCTCTCTCCCCCTTTCTCCCTCTTCCCCTCTTCCTCTCTTCCTCTCTTCCTCTCCCTCTTCCCCTCTCTCCCTCCAAACATCTTCCTATGCAAATACTTTTTCTGTGGTATTATAATTTACTCTAGTTAAAGCTGCTTGCATACATATTAGTCTTTTGAACATTTTCTTTAAAATTATGGATTTTTTTTTTCTGGCTTAAGGCTGATTACTTGACTTCCTTTTGCCCACTGTAGAGTACCAGAAGCTGTTACCCAGAGAGGGAAAATGTTGTTCAACTAGGTGTGGTGTCGGAGTCACATCTGAAGGGTTAAACTGTATTAATTAATTATGAAAGTTAAAAATTCCCCAGGAGCCTCGAGGCAAAGGATCAATTCACAGAGCAGGAGGAGAATAGAACAAAGGGGCCTAATTAGGCGTGGGATTAACTCTTTCAGGGACGGGCTGTTAACAGATACAACAAATGTAATAGGAAGAAACTTAAGGACCATCTAAGGCATCATTTGAACCTTCTCAATGCTTTTTTATCTTGATCCTATGATGTACCTAAGAATACGTGTGTGTGTGTGTGTGTGTTTGTGTGTGTATGTTTAAATATCCAAAGGCACCTTTTTTTTTTTAATATACTGGTTAAAAAGTCAATGGTGTAATTTGGATGTTAAATATTCTCCACAGAGTCATGTGTTTGAATACCTATTTCCCACCTGGTTGTGGTGTTTTGAGACATCATGGAACCTTTAGAACATGGGGCCTCTATGACAGACATGAGCCAGGGTGAGAGGGCTGCAACGCGCCTCTGTTTTAGCTCTCTGCTGACTGTTCCACAGTTAGGTGCAAAGGGGCACTCCAGGTCCATATCCTCGTTGCCATGCCTTTCCCAGCATGCACTATAACTAAGGAGGGAAATAGTAACCCTTCCTTAGGTTAGGTATTTGGTCAAAATGAGAAAAGTAACTGATAAAGCAAATTTAACTAAAATATTTAAGGAAAATAAACACTGTGGTAACAACTTATCCCCTTAAACCTCCAATTATAAAACTGTTTAAACTACATTGCTGTGTTTCAGAATTTTAGTGACCCTCCATTGCTGCGTTTACTTTTTTTCTGGTTTAATACGTTTTATGTATATACCTTGAAATACTATGCCTGACAAGACACATTTCTCCGTTGTTTTTGATAGACAGCAAATCTAAAATAATTCAAAGGAAAAAATGAGCATTGTGGAAGTAGCTTATTTTATCCTGGAGACTAAATGCATTTGCAGAGAGGATTACATTTTGTTTGGCAATTTATTTTATTGACAAAACATATTTCATCACATATTCCATCACAGTCAGTAGACAAATGCATGTTGTCAAATACCCTATTTCCTGCTTTTGATGAAAAGCACACATTTTTCAAATTCCCTGGTTTTTCAATGGGGGAGCGCTAGAGATGATCTCCATTTGCTGTGATTTGGCCAGAGGTGTCTCAATTTGGACCGCCTCCAAGCTATATGACTTCTTCCACCGTAATATAAATTAACCTCCCAGGGAACATTAATGTCCATCTTCACCCATAAAAACATCAAAATTCAGTTTACTTTGTAATCAGTGTGATAGGATCCTATTGTCTACCCATAAAACTCAGATGGTTCCCATACACATACCAGCTGCTAAAATGCAATTACCCTTTACAAGGTAATGCACAGACAAAGTAAATATTTAATCTACCCTATTTGTATATCTGTTTAACGTCGGTAATTCAATTATTGTGTGTCCTTTCAGTATTTGCCCTCATGCCTGATATACGTATTAAATTATAAATAAGTTCTTAGCGGTCAAGAGACAGATCTGTGTAATGTGTTCTGAGGAACACTTAGTACAGTGTGTCCTGAAGACAGGTGTCCAATAAATTTTTGATTGTCACACAAGGGTAGTACTTTTTTTATTTTATTTTTTTTTTTAGTTGTTGCAAAAAAAAAATATTTCCCATTTCCCTCCCCCTCC
>NC_022014.1:58556199-58568342 GCF_000317375.1 Microtus ochrogaster
TCCCTCTCGAGAATGAAGAACAGTCCAGATTCCCTGCCCTGCGGGAAGTCCAAGGTCCTCCCACTTCTATCCAAGACCAGGAAGGTGAGCATCCAAACAGGCTAGGCTCCCACAAAGCCAGTTCATGTATTAGGATCGAAGGGTAGGACTTTTACCAGCCACACACACACAAAATTAATTCCGAGTGCCTCTCTTCATGTTAATAGTTATTAAATTAGCAGCCACACCACGGCACACATTGTGCAGATGTCAAGGGATATGGAAACCGACAATCACAGTCTTGGCCTCAAGAGGTTTACCATCCGGTTAGTAGCTATGACAATAAACAATTATGACATCGGATGCCCATAGCAACAATAGTGTTGTTGCTGAACCATCACACAATACAGAGGCGAGAAACGAGCACTGTGGTCACGTTGTGAAGGTGCTCAGCAAACTGCTTCTAGGATTGAACAGAAGGTTGGCAGGGGAATAATAAAAATGACATGGCAAACAGGATACGTGAGCCATGTAAGTTGTGAAACAGAGGCAAGGCACATGTGCATGTGTGTGTGTGCGTGTGTGTGTGTGAGTGTGTGTTTTAACACTTTAACTGTGTTGATTGTGATGTATTGCAAAGCATGGAGGAATTTGCATGAGATCACCCTGAAGACAATAACAAACCTGCTTGGAACTTCCTTCATAAAACACATGGAAAATCAAACGGAAGGTTTAGAGTCCCGCATAGTGAACATCAGAATCCCATGGAGGATAGATGAGTTAGGTGTCCAAACGTACCAAGTAGTAGAGGAGTAATAACAAATGTCAAGTCTATTGTCTTAATCCAACAGTCAGGCAGCATGTAGGTCCAATGACAGTGGTAATACAAGGGACATACATGGAAGCCAGATATGGGATGAATAGAACTGCCTACAAGAAGTTAAGAGGGGATTAGGGTTACCCCTGGATTTGTGCTCAGTAACCAACATTGAAAATTTAGCCCCTCTAATTCATCTATAGACAGAACTTCAAGAAACTTCTGCAAATCTTCCATTTTTATTTCACTATAATTAATTCAAACTGCACACTTTGAATCAGTAAGACATAATAAAATGTAAGGAAAGATTGTCCATGTACAGGGTCCTGAGAAGGACTTTTGTCTCTCAGCTTATGAGAATTAAACCTGGCTCTCCTTAGTACAAAATCTATTTTTAAAAAGTGTATCTTTTCAAATAGAAACACCAGTGCCTCAAAATGCCCAAATCCAGGATGAGGTTTTATCTGACATGGGCCATTAGACAAGTGTTCAGTAAATTTTTGTTTGTCACACAAAGCTAGTGACTTTTACCAGTCACACACACAAAAATTAATTCCTAGTGCCTTTCTGCATCTCAATTGTTATTAAATTGGCAACCATGCTGCTGCATGCACCATAAAACTATGGAAACTGACAATCACAGCCTTGGCCTCAAGTGGTTTACAATCTAGTTAGTAACCATGACAATAAACAATTATGGCATAGGATGACCACAGCCACACCCTCTGCACCCAGGGTTCATACAAGGCCTAATAATCTAAAGAAGTCTTACAGTGTATCATGACAGTTGTATGTTGTCCACATACAATAAAAGATCCTTTCAGACCTAAGGCAATATAATCATTGTAGTATTACTGTATAACATTTCTGTGGAACATTGGTCAACTTTCATAGGACTTATTTCTGAGTTTTGTAATTCTAACATGACTCTATTCAAGCCCTTTCCTTAAGGAGCATTGGAATTTTCTGGAACTATTTGAACACAATATCCTATGAATTGGGAATCATTTTTTTTAACCATGCCCAATGCTTCCATGTCTCATATTAAACATGTAAATAGATTTCATTCTTTGGAAATTTTCTAGACTTGATTTTCTGTTGATAATCTCCACTCTGTCCAGTAATTTGTTTCTAAATAAGTGGAACCTCAACTTCCCTTTTCCTTTGGCTACCTCAGCTTTGGCTTCATGGTATGTCCACTGAGCAATGAGTCCAGTCATGATCCTTCTAGATCAAAAGCCCAAGCAGTCAACATCAACTTATGTTTCCCATTAGAGATACTAGTAACACTTCCTTTATTACCTGGTTTCCCCAATACTGTGTCATTAACTATGGAGAGAGTTAACATTCGCTACAAAGGCAATTACCCTTATGAAATAAGCAACTTTAATAGCATAAACTACTAGTGTCTACAGGAGAGTATTTGGGACATGGTACTGATGATAGATGGTCCTTGCTCCCTAGGTTAAGTGTCTCTAGTCTTGTTAAGACAGCTGAGTTTGGGGTCTAGAAATCATCTCTGTGTACTGCGTGGGTGACATACATCAAAGGTTGAACTCATAGCAACTAAGAATATTCTAGGGTATTTCAATTATCAGTTAGGTTCCAAAAGATTTTTTTCCCAAAAGAGTGTTGGGAGGACAAGCATTCCTTAAGACTGAGATGAATTAGGCAGAATCATCTACATTATATTGTATGGGCTACCAATGAGTCAAATGGACCAGCCCACATCAAGAGGGTGAAAACAGATTTCCTTCCTTAATTGTGGTTTGGCTAAGTCACAATAAAGAAACCTGTAGGTAGAAAGTTACTGTCGCTATTATCCTTGAAAAAGGCGATTTCCCAGCCTGTGTTGGTATATCAAATTTGGAAATTTTTTAGCATTGTTTCTAATGGGCAGTTGTAGAAGCCTATCTGGCATGCACATGGTCTTTGTTCTGCTTCATAAGTGAAGATACGAACCATTCTATGCTATTTCCACATCAGTCTCCCTTGAACAAGACGAAGGATTCTGGAGGGTGGGGACCGCACCGTATACCCCACAGCCCTCTCTTTTTAGATAGGGTTCCACTCTCTAGTTTAGGCTGACTTCAAACTCATGATTCAACTAACTAGGTCTTCTGAGTGCTCAGAGTCCAGGCATGTGTCACCACGTCCTGCAGATACCATTTCTGTAAACTGAACAAAGCCTCCAAATGGCTGAAATTAATCATGCTACTGCTGATTATTACAGAAGTGTAATGTAAGTCTTTAGTTCACCAACACCAGTGCCAGGACACTCTAAACTTCAAGGGAAGAAACACTACTCTGTATTTTTGTTAAAGGATCTACCCATTCGGTCTATTTTTATATCTCTAGGACTCCATATCTGAATAATGATGTTGGTGATACCCAAACATAAACTCCAGCACTGCAGCATTACTTCTCTCAATATAAACTAATGTAAGATGAATAACTGCAATTACTGCCTCTTTAACTCGTCCCTACTCATGTTGAATTTGTGTCACCTTGTAGTATTTAGATCATGTCCCATTTGCTCTGATTCAGATTCTGCGTCATCAAATGTTCGAAATAGGTTTAAAAATAGCCTGAATTAATTCTCTAAATAGCTGTGTATAACAGATATACTACAGGCACATTTTATCATCTTTAAGGGAAACTCATCTTCTTGGGGGTGTGTGTGCGGCTGAAACCCCAGGCTTCTCAAGTCACTTCTCCAGAATGCCAAAAAAAATATTATAATCATACAGAGTGGCAAAAGGCAAGAAAGTAAGATGTCTGATATTTACAGGAAAGGGGGAGAAACTGATGCTCAAATGTGAAAGCAAAAGAGGGCCTTTCATTCCATTGTCAAGGGCAATTTGGAGGGGCTTGGCAAGAGAGGCAGCAGGACAGCAGAAGTGGTCTGGCAGAAAGGGATAACAATGGGAACGAGGGAAACATGGGCTTCGCCTTTACAAAGAACTCAGAATAACTAGCATGCTCCAGGTGATAGCAGCTGGTCTCCAGGGACCAGCAGAGCATCAGCACCGCCTCCTCCCCTTGCCCAGGCATCTGCGGGGGCCCTCCCAGCAGGACTTGCCAACTCTGCTGCTTCTCCACCTAGGCTGCCCCTTTCTGGTTTCTGCGGGATGACCAGGGAGAAAGCACTGGTTCACTCCGGCTGTGTAATAGCTGTAATTAAAGCCCTCTAATCACCCAAAACCCAGTGTGTGGGAACTGGGCTGAAATTGTACATAATGAAGGCAGAAGGCTTTCTTTACGCTGGGAAAGTTGAAGAGAGGGTTGAAGGACACTCTTTTTTTTCATTGTTGGAAACGGAGAGGCCTGTCATGATGGAGGGAGAGCCCTGCAGGAGGCATTTACCTGGGCTTCCCATTGCCCATCGGCCAGGTAAAGACAGAGCAGAGAGCCGAAGGAAACCCCTTGGAGGATTCAGCCCAGGCAGTTGCAGGCTGGCTGCCAGTAGGCTCATGTAATTCTCATCTAAGGTCATCCTGCCCCCAGAGAGAAAGCTTTTTTTCTAGAATCACCTGGGCTGCAACCTGGACCACCTTCCCCCAAATCTGCTGCAGTGAAGACAGAAGGATGTCAGCATCTGCACACTTACTTTCTGTCCTTCTAAACTCCCTTTGAGGGAGAACACCAGTTGTCAGCCAGCTCTGTGTTTCAAAGCTAACCCGAAACATCTGTCCTTGGTCTCCAAGACTGCCATGGGTCAATTGCCATGTAATTAGGACTTAGATGAATTATTAGTAAGGTGATAAAATATCTACTACTTCTGTGACAAAATAAGAAATGACAAAAGAAGCATTGAGAGATGTCAAACTCTACATCAAGTGCGTGGTAGGGATTACTTCACTGAAGTCCCCAGACAAAGCGATGACCTTTGAATGATGATGATGTGGTTCCCATTATACAGATATGGACCTGAGAAATAATGCACCTTGGCCAGTATCAGCCAGGAAAAGCCAGAGTGCAGAATAAAGCTAGCTGGTTTGGCTCCACATTCCAAGTTCTTAACAGTGTTATAGTATGCGCGTGTACACACACACACACACACACACACACAGAGAGAGAGAGAGAGAGAGAGAGAGAGAGAGAGAGAGAGAGAGAGAGAGAACACATACACAGAGAGAACACCTCATTCTCCCTTTCTCTCTCAAATTAAAACAAACAAACAAACAAACAAAAAACCTTTTAACAACGAAATCTCACATAACCTGGCCAGTTCCTGAAGTTCTTATTACAAGGCCGATTCCAGGGCCCTTGTTTCAGGGAGTTCCATGGAGTGTTTGTGAACTTCAAATTGTGCCCTGTAGCATGAACCCTAGATGATGAGGACATACAACATCTATGTCTGTGTGTACATGGTTGCAGAAGCATTGCTAGACTACTGAGTTGGTAAAGAATAAGAAAAGTCCTCCTTGGTATTCAATCAGTTTGTAGCACTCTAGTTTGTATTCACAGATACAGTATCCCTCTTGATCATGGGAGCTAGGTCTTCTAAGCTGTGATATAGATAATGTAGATAGAATATTAATTAAATTAACCCAGTCTTCTTTGATTGGCTCCTGTTTAAACAGCATAGCTTCAGGATTTATGGTTTTGTCTTAAGTATGGTCTCATCTGGGTTATGGTCTGGGTTTTACAGCTGTTGACCAAATGCCTTAATGAGTAAACGGGTAGAAATATCAGCAATGCCCAGGTGAGAGGAAGTTGGGGCAGGGTGGAGTGATCAATGGAAGCTGGCACAAGTTTGGGTTCTGTTGGGGTTTGGGGTATATGGTTCAGTCTTTCAAGTCTAGATCCCAACAAGTACTGTCTTGTAAATACTGCTATGGTCATAGTTTCCCTGATCATTGGAAGGTAGCTTTCCTATTTTCATCAATAAGTAAGTAGAAAATAAAAACCAACTAGAAACATAAAAGCAAAGCATCTACAGGATTGTTATTCTTCTCCGAATTTATGTTATTTATGCGGTTTGCACTTAACATTCTCAAGTCCACTCCATCAGGACCGAATGTACCAACTTCCTTATGTTATCCATCATGATCCTTGTTAAGTACTTTAAAAATAATACACTAGAGCAGAAATAATAGCACAAGATAAATATGCATTCATTTTCCAGATGGTGGCCATATAAAGGTAACATATTTCGGCATAATTCATCAGCTTGGTTGAGAATTCTGTAACTCCAAGAACAAAATGAAAGAAAATTTGATATATTACCAGTATAAGTAATATATTAAAATATTATAATGGCAATCACAACACCAACCTAAGTTAGATGTGACATCCAAAGGAAAAATAGTGTTCATCCAGGTGGCTGGACATATGGCTCTGGTGGTAAACTCTTTGCTGTGTAAGAATGAGGTTCCGAGTTTAGATTCCCTAGCACTCATATAAAAAAATATAGTAGGCACAGTGTGGGCACACATATCTCCTCCCATCTCTAGGGAGGCAACACAGGTGGAACCCCGGAACTCAAATGTTCAATCAAGCTAGCCAAATTCATATGCTCCATGTTTAGTGAGAGGCCCTGCCTCAAAATTTAAGGGAGAAAGTGACTGAAGAAGATATCCAGTGTTGATCAGTTCTTCCACATGGATGAACCTGCACAAGTGCCCGCAGCCACAAGAATACATATGTGTACATGCATACAGACACACACACACACACAGACACACACACACATACACACACAGAGTCAAGCTTTGGGAAAAATCAGGATTATGATTAGCTGCATCTGATCTACACAGCTATTTCTAGGCCATCCAGAGATACATGGTTAGAACTTGTCAAAGAAGAAGATGAGGAGGAGGAAGGGGATAAAGAAGGGGAGGAGGAAGAAGAAAAAAAGGAGGAGGAGGAATAGAAAACAGAAAGAAAAAATAGGCATAGTCATTCTATTTCTTGAGTACCTGTTGTAGGCTAGGCTATTTTCTATGTCTAGTATTTGAGCAACTTAAGATATAAAACAAGGCAATAACTTCTTGGAAGAGCCTTATTTCTCCTCATAAAATGCCAAAGACGGGATTTTCTTTAGAAATAATTGTTCTCCACTTTGGAGTTTTTGCCATCATTGTCTTGTTACCCCAAAGCACCATGTGTCTCACTGGCCTTAGATCTTCTGATCAAAGAAATGCAAAGAGTTGACTGTGAATCATGCATCAAAATACAGGACACGGATCAAAACTGCCACCATTTCCTGGTTCAGTGCCTGAAGGTGAGTGCCCAGATGATACACTGCTTCCATTTCACACTGTCCCTCTTCTGGTAATCATATTTCAGGAGCAGGGAGAGGCAGTGAGGACGACTTACTTCCATTATCCATCAGCAGCATGCTACATTGACTATTTTCCTTGCTTGAATATTTACCTTGATACAAATAACTGTGATGGCTGTATCCTTAAGGAAAAAAATCCTGGCCTATAGTCCCCATTCTGACCATAAGCAGAGGAGGAGTGCATTTAGGGTGGGGGGACAGAAGGAAGGTGGCAGGAGGGAATGGGAGAAGAGGGAGGGGAAACTGCAGCCAGGATATAAAATAAATGAATATATTTAATCAATCAGAAAAAAGTCCCTTGGTTTCTATACATTTTTCCTTCTGCAAAGAAAATGTAGGAAGTTTTAACACACTGACCTATATAGAATATACTAGATCAAATCATGTTCAAAATAAAGGAAATCCTTATTCATTACCTTACCAGTCCAGAGACTGGCATCAATACCGACCACTGACAAGCCAATGCCTTGAGCGCTTCACTCTGGAAAAAGGTGTTAGCATTCAGATGGATAGCAAGGCAGCAGACAGTGAAGTCTGCACCAGGCAGAAAAGCATCCAGCATTCTCTGGACTGTGTAAGCCTTCAGGACTGGCTGACTAGATTGTGGACAAATCTGACTCATAGAGCAAGATAAAGAGAAAAGCCAGTTTCAGCAGTTTCACCGAAGCAACAATGAAATGTCCTGGGGCCACATCTACATAGGCTGCATCAGGCAAAGCAACTAAAATTTGCAAGATATCCTTGAAGGATACTGTACCCTTCTCTCCACTATTATCTGTCCAGTCTCCTCTAGGTCCCTCACTGCCTCCATTCCCCAAATGGTTATGCATGTTACATATGTCCTCTATTACGTGGTACACAGGAAAATTCAACGTGGAGGAGCTGAAGAGCTGACAGACATCAAGGGCTGTGCACTAGTCAGCCATGGGGTTAATCAGATACTTCAGGTATAAGGACAGAATAGGAAAGTGAAGAATTCAGTCTAAAAAAATGGGATTTTCAGAGGTGAGGCAGACACTGTTGGTGTGGCCAGAGAGAATGCAGGGGAGTCCGCAAGCTCAGTGGAAGGGAACTCTGAAGATGAAGTGCCAGGCAAATTCTGACAAGGGATGACATCACAAAAGGTAGAGGGAGCAACCCATTAGGTTGGGGCTAGAATAAAAAGGAGTGGAGACACTAGAAATGTGGGAAGGTCAAAAGAGTGAAAAATGAGGAGATTCAAAAAGAAATCACAAATTGACAAAAAGAGAAATCTTTTCCAAAATTAAAGACATTTTTAGCATTTTATCTGTTATTCTTTTGACACAGGGTCTTTCTCTGTAACCCAAGCTAGCCTTGAACTCGAATTGTAGGTATGAGGTATGAGCCAACCTTATGAAAGGAAGTTATAACTTTCATTCAAAAATTTATACAGCCTCTTTATGGAAAAAAGTAAGTGTACTGGATGGATATATTAAATAGCTCATTGCTGTCCTTCTATGATGTGTGCATGCATGAAAATATCACCATAATATCTCAAGAAAACATGTTACTTTTCAGTTAGAATGACTCTTCCAAAGAGAAAAAGTACAAGGGTGATTTCTCAGAACTGACAGATGCTGGCTGTGTGGAGATGACACTTTGTGGATGCAAACTCAATTGTCAGAACTCAAACCCCACACTCTGGGTCCTACTGTATGAATTTCACTTATTTCCTCTTTATTATGTTGGCATGGCCTCATTTTAAAACATTGAAAAAGAAAGTAAAAGGCCCAACACCCCGCACTGTAAATCTTTCCAAGGGTTTCTTGTGAATATAATAAGTGAGAAGCTGTTCCAGCCTAGATTGCTGGCTCAGTCCTGCTCCTGTGAATTTCGCTGTCTTAGGCCTGCCCTGGTCTAGGTTGTTGGCTTAGTCCTGTTTCCACAAATTACCGTGGTCTGGATCTGCTCCTGCTCCCATGGAGCTCGCTGTCTCAGGCCTGCTCTGATCTAGGTCACTAGCTTAGTCCTGCTTCCATGGAGAAGCTGATCTGCCATTCTGAACCCCCAACCTTCATCCTTTCTAGAGTGCTTAGCTGTTCTGTCTTCCAAATCACATGTTTCCTTGGCCTTTCCCTTGAACGGGCAAGCAGGTTCCTGATTTCACTCTTCAAAAACGGGAGTTTTCTTTTTTTCTGGGACACTCTTATCCCAGTTACTACACTCTTCAGTGTACTTGGCTACATTTTTATCACAAAATATCCTTCCTAAGTTACTCTTTATTTTTATAATGGCATTTCTCATCACCTACACTAATTCAGCTTAGCTATCTGCTTCTGGCTCTATCATCAAACCCTTCTCCTATAAGATTTGTAATTGAAAGAAGGATAGCACTTGTAATATTGGGTACATTGGATGAACTATTTTCTACGATGTGCTTCTTATGTCCTCGTCCTCCTATAGACCCAGAAAACTGCCAAAAGAAAGGACTACACCTCCATTATCTGTTTACCTGCTGTCAAGATCTATGGCTAATGCAATCAGTCTGGAAAACATTTGTACAATGTATAAATGTGTTCAAGTTTCAGTCTGTGTTCTTAAGTTAGTTTTGGTAGATCATATCCAGTATCTCAGTACTTGGGAAAGGTGAGACAGGAGGATTGCTATGAGTTCAGGTTAGCATGAAGAACACAGTGACTTCCAGAGTAGCTTGGATTTCAGAGTGAAAGTCTCTTTCTCCCCTGCCCCATACACAGGCACACATGTGCACACACATGTACACACACATACACACACACACACAAACACTTCATCAGACTTTAGGAAATATGTTGTACTATCTACCTTTGCATCACAAAAACTAAGTGTTGGGAGGATTTTCTTATGTGTTGATTAGATTTGACTCTTGACTCAAGAATTAAGGAAACCACCTGCAATGAACTCAATCAGGTCTTCTCCAGTATAATAAACAGTACAAGGCTTAATCAAACAATCACAGGATGTTTCTAGAAGATAGTGGTGCTTCAGTTTCAGTGTACTGCAAAAAAATTTTTTTTGAAGAAAAAGATAAATTCTAGACAGTGACTAGCAACTTAACTTTTTCATTTACTCTGTATTAACTGTAAAGAATAAAAGGAAACCTATCTAGTTAAACAAAACACAGTCTTATTATATAAGTAATAAGTATAAACTTATTATAACAAACAGTATAAACTCAATAATTGTCTTCATATATAACTCTGTAATCTCTAAACTTATATACTGATAAAGGAAGAAGAATAGAGAGGGAAGATTAATTTACAAACAATAAATATTGAAGTGATATAATTGAACAATAATTTAATGAGAATATCTATCAACTAGATAGATAGATAGATAGATAGATAGATAGATAGATAGATAGATAGATAGATAGTCACTATTATCAAAAGGCACTTGGGAGATGGCTCAGTGGATAAAGTCCTTGGGTCAAAGATGAAAACAAGTTCATAACTACAACTGTGCAAAAGCTAGGCATATAAGTGTTGTGTCTGTAACCCTAGCACTAGGTAGGCAGAGAAATGAAGATCCCATGGCTCACTGGCTGCCCCATCTAGTCTCAATGGTGAGCTCCAGGTTAAGAGTGTATGCCTATCTCAAAGGATAACATCAAGAAAAACAGAGGAGAACATCCAATATTAACTTCAGGCTTCTACAACATTTACACACTTGGGATAGGACCTTCCCGCATGTGCACACGCATGCACACACTACATACACATACACACACAAATTAATGAAATAATGTGCTTTAAATATATCCAATTTCTTATGTCTTAAACATATCAAACAAAAATGGTTGTGTGTGTGTGTGTGTGTGTGTGTGTGTGTGTGTGAGAGAGAGAGAGAGAGAGAGAGAGAGAGAGAGAGAGAGAGAGAGAGAGAGAGAT
Organism: Microtus ochrogaster; assembly: GCF_000317375.1. Lineage (NCBI taxonomy): Eukaryota > Metazoa > Chordata > Mammalia > Rodentia > Cricetidae > Microtus > Microtus ochrogaster. Next base: position 58,567,175 of record NC_022014.1, read on the forward strand.
TCTCCATTAAGGATAACTTTAAGTAGGTTGTCAATTTAGCACATTGTTTTTATTCTTGTAATTAGTGGGTATATACTGATAGCTCTGTTTCCTTTTTTCCTTTCATTTTATTTTGATTCGTCCCTTGAAGCTCAAATCAGCAGCTATTCCCTATGCCTCGGACATTATCCTTGGTCATTCCTGGGCAGCTAGTCATCCCTGAGATCTGTGTTCCAATACTGCTGATAAGCTGTCACAGCACTTTGATCACCCCATCAGTCTATCAAAACCCAAGAACTATATCAATCATCTCTTAATCTAAGTACCTAAATATTACTTCAATTGTATTTTGTCAGTCTGTTCAAACCCTCTTGATCCATTCCTGAAGCTGAAGAAATCTATATGATCCTTCTTTATCTACTTGGTAAGAGAAAGCTTGACTATAACTTGGGAGACTGCCTCTTCCTAACCAGGATTCTGAATGGCTGTATGCAGCACAACAGTAAATATAAAGTTCAGAAGGTGATTCAGAAGCATGAGAATTAGTTCCACTCGTTGAACCTACTATCCCAGCTCTCGGTTGGAACTTACATCATCTCTTACACTGCCAGGTCTCCATTTATTCACTTCTTCGTTGTCAACTTAGATTTCTTGACTTCCTTTGAATTCTTGAGGTTACCTCTTATCCTTTCAATAAGCTATTTTTCTGCTTATGTTAACTACAAACTAGAATCCTGGCTCACAGGATGACAACCTGGTCAAAAGACAGGGCAGAGGAACAGAAAAAGGCATAGAAAAGAAAGGAGGCTGCGAACCATAGGGCTGCCTTAGGAATACTCACTGCTAAGACCCTGGAGCTAGAAAACTCAAGGATGTTTCCCAAAACACCATACCAACATCCTTGATAGACCTATAGGGCTCTTTCTCCCTATCTTAGCAATTCCACCCCCCAGGGGACCAGGGGACCTCCTTCCCATGGAGACTTTCCTAGAGCAGTGGTTCACAACCTTCCTAACGCTGTGGCTCTTTAATACAGGTTTTTTTGTGTGTGTGTGTGTGTGTTGTGGTGACGCCCAACATAAAATTATTTTTGTTTCGGGGCTGGAGAGATGGCTCAGTGGTTAAGAGCATTGCCTGCTCTTCCAAAGGTCCTGAGTTCAATTCCCAGCAACCACATGGTGGCTCACAA
>NC_022014.1:58568442-58599172 GCF_000317375.1 Microtus ochrogaster
AATAAATAAATATTAAAAAAATTATAAAAAATTATTTTTGTTTCTACTTCATACTACAGTTTTGCTACCTTATGAATCATAATGCAAATATTTTTGGAGATAGAGGTTGGCCAAAATCCCTGACCCACAGGATGAGAACCACTGTTCTACAGTGCTTCAGGAGTCTACTCTTTTCTAACGAGGATGATTAATCATTAGCCCATGGAAAGGCCAGGACAGCTGTTTGATGGTTGCGCTGGGAACTGTGGAAATCTCACTGAACCTCTGACGATTAATCAATGTTTGGAAGAAAAAGGAATCCAGATCTAAATACCACATCAGAAAACAGAAGGGGGATTGCTGAGTCTTGTCATCTTCCCCTCCACGTATACCCGTGTGGGGGAGAAGGTTGTTTATTTCTTTCCGGGGGGCATACCTATGTATTCCTTTCTTTTTTTTTTTTTCTAGTGAAGTATTCACCTATTCTTCATGCATTTTCCAGGGCTCATAATTTTAGGTGAGACTATCGCATGCACAGATGTTAAAAATATGGATTTTGCCTTCAACCATAGTCCTAATTTAATGCCATTTCATTCTGCTGTGTGACATTGCAGAAGCATTTTTTTTCTTTAATTTTAATCTATTAGATGAGCCCAAGAGCAAGCCTTCATCATAGGTGTCTTGCAGAAATTCAGAGCTGCCCCAGGCGGGACACGTAGCACATACATGGCACAAGACAGAGGCACTAATGTTAGCTGTACACATTAGCTCTTATAATATGGTATAGCAGTTTCATTTTATTTTAATTCACATTGATACTTTAACCTACATCTAGAGCTGGCATTGGAAATCATCCTCTGGAAATGGCTAGATAGGGATTAATTTTTAATTAATTGCTAACTAATTAAAGTAATATTTTAAGTGTTATGGCCCAGACTACCTCAATCACCATTATTTGACTCTCTGGTGACATTGTAACAATCAGACATACATAATGTCTGATTTAATTATGTATATGTACCTATACATAAACCAATAGGTACGTTTTGTTCTGATAAATTGTCTTTGATGGGAGGCACTGAAATGCTATTTTTTTGGCAAATTTTACATTATAAAGGATTTTTTTTTTCAGCAGTCTGACAAAGAGGTTTAGGATTACACAAACAGGTGGCAGGTCATGTGTAGCCCAAGGCCTATAGTGTCTAGCCTCTCGTTTGGAAGTAAAGATGAGTCCAGTGACCCTCATCTGTAACAAATATGCATTTCAGCCCCTCACCAGAAGCTGCTGTTAAATGACATGCTGATAGACAATATGGTACAACTTGATCAACAAAGCCAGGGCTGCCGTGCTGAGATCCTTAGAGTGTCATGAACACCACAGCAAGTGCCAAGATTGCCTTGACGCTGCATTTTTTAAACTTTCGATAAAAAGTCACCGCGGCTTTTCAAGTCTATTTCTCCGTGGTTGTTAGAAAGATCCTTTCTCCCTTCATTATATTAGAAGCATCTTGAAAGAAGATTAACAGTTTGTCACCTTAACAGTGTGAAATTATGCAGATGAAAACTATAATCTTTAAAAGATAATGTCTCTTATTCATTTATATTCACAAGCATTTACTAGAAATATCGATATTTGGAAGATGCTTTTTTAAAAAAAATAGCTTTGCAAACCATAAGAATATCTCTGAAGTAAAAGGAATTGATGAACTAGGCTTTCATTTTATTATAAGATCGTATCCCACTCCCAACAATCTACGCCTTAATTATTTGTATAATGCACCAGGCTATATACACACCTACCTACCTTTGACAGAAAACACATGGGGATAAAACATGTTCTATGTCCCCTGTTTCTTAGCTGTACTGTATTGCAACATGCTTCAATAAAAACATCTTATTCCAATCTCCACTAAAATTGATATGGATGGAGAATCTATTGTATTTTTCTTAAGTTATTCATACATATGTAGATTTTATGAACACCCAGAGTTTGAAATTAGACTCAGCAGTTTTGACAATTCCCACATTCTATTGCCTATCACCTCCTTAAAGAAACTAAAGGGAGCTTCTAAGGTCAATATCCAATACATGATTCTCCATCTGGTGATCAGACTTGTATTTCCTTATTTAAAAAAAAAATCACAAAAGTTCTTTCTATATGCATGGCTTCTCTTTCTGTTATTACCCATTTAGCAGTAGTTTCACATACAGCCAGGCATGAGCCAAACAGGGCAATAATAAAAAATACTGACTTAATATAATTTGCTTCCATGGCTTCTGGGAAAGCAGAAAGCGTTGAAAAACTGTTTTGTGTTTATTAGTGGAGCTACTGTAGAGGGTGATTGGGGTTTCATTATAAGGGGCCTGAAAACAGTTTTAGCACAAATGCCAATATACATTTTAGAATCCAGTGCAATTTTAAGTATTTTTACTCAAATGGGTTTCGCAGAGTCTACAACTCGAATAAGAAGGATATTGTGTTTTCTCACCACCGGCAGCTACTGTAGTATTTGCTGCATTGATCTCTATTCTGAATGCTTCAAACCGCTCTATTTTCACAAAACGTAATGGGCAAATATATTCCCTGGAATCCTGAGGTATTATTAGTTACCAAGCAATCAGAGAAATCACAGCAAGGCATACTTCTGACAGAAATTAGAAAGAGTAAAGATCCCTTCTCTATTTATGTTACACAGCAAATCACACAATACCTCATCGATGGCACTGTATATATTAGCACCCCACCATGGGCTGCTGGGAAGCTCAGACATCAATGAAAAGATCTTTGTCAATTGCTGTATGCCTCATTATCTCACTAAGATTTCTTGGCAACAATTAACAGTTACCCAATTCATAGAAATTGCCTTTATTATTTTTGAAGCAGCTACTTTCTTTGGCTTTAATGACTAAGAGAATAGAGACAGATGTCTCTGTTGCTAGGGAGACTGAGTTTAAAAAAAAAAACTTTGAAGTGAAGTAAATAAGAGACTACCATCTTTTTTTTTTTAACAGAGAATTCTGTTTTGAATTAACTATTTGTTTTTAAAACAAACCCATAGCAGCACTGTTTTTTTTTTTAAGGGAAATGAACTAGAATGTTTTATTATCATTCTTTTCTGAAAGTAATAAATCATCCTTTGAAATAAAAAGAAAGACAAGAAAAGCAGGGCCACCTGTGTGCTCAGGTACCAATTGAGGCTAGTTTTCAGAAACTGGCACATGTTTTGTACCGCTACCTGAATTCAAGAGACATTCCCTTTCTCCGTCACCTGCCAATCCTCCATTACTGAAGACAAAACCACTCCGCCCTCACATAGGAGTGCCGAGGGCTTGCAGACAAGCATGCCCGAGTTCTTACCTCCGACCCAGTTTCACTCCATCACAGTCCCTGTTCAAGACCACTAGATTCTGAGATACAAAATAGTTCAGGCTAACTACGCCTAAACTAAGACATGTGTCTTCCTTAAAAGCGTCTTTTTACCCATCCTTCTCTTCTGTCTTTACTTCCTGATACTTACCGTGCACCTAACATTTTCACGTGCTAAGACAGGCCCTCCTCATTCTTGCCCTCTCGCCAGGGCACTCTTTAAAAAATTTTTTATTTATTTATAGTGTTCTGTCTGCATGTATGCCTGCAGGCCAGAAGAGGGAGCCAGTTCTCATTACAGATGGTTGTGAGTCCCCACATGGTTGCTGGGAATTGAACTCAGGACCTCTGAGCCACCTCTCCAGTCTCTAACATTACACTCTCAATCTCTGGATTCTTTAAAAGGAATGTCAATTTATACAAATGTGAGAGAGAGAAAAAGAATTCAGCTTGCTTCCAATCTCCTTTAGTATCTAGATAAAACTGCCAAGTAACTTTCCCACACTGTATTAAATAAACCATTGTAAGGATCAGCATTTGCTTTTAGTATAATCCCTGAACTCAATAGCCATTTGCTGTCTGTTTTGCTTTGATATTTGGATGGTATTTTGAAATACAGACAACTATTTTGACTCTTGATTGGTGAGCGTTACATGTTTTCACTATAATTAAAAATGTCCCATCAAACATGCAGTATAAAAGTACCGTCCTGTTTTTATTAATGAGAATGTTCAGAATTATAACTGTAAATTTGGAATTGTCTTACAATTTTAATCTCCTGTTGAATTTTTTTTTTAACAAGTGTTTTTTGTTTGTTGCTTGGTTGGTTGGTTCATTTTCCTGATCGAACAGTTAAAAATACTATAGGCAACTTTCAAAAACTTTCTGTACTTTTGATTGATCCTTTTATTGGATTGGGCCAAATGACTTTGGAAGGTAGAGAAACAGCAGAACCACAGTGGTGAAAAGTGGGTCCACACAAATCAGTGGGATATTTTGGGTGAGGGCAGTGTTCTATGTTCCATGATGCTAAGTTCAATCTTCATTGGACTGGGCTTCCATCAACCCTTACCCATTTGGAGTCTCAGTTTTGCTGATGGCAAACTCTGAACTTTAGTCACCTGACTGGTTTTCTATGAATTAAAGTGAGAGAATGAGCATTTCTGGTCCTGCACCACCCATGAAGGAAGCACTCAATGAGCAGTAAGATTTATGGTTACTACTAGCAGTTGGTAGCCAGTATTCAGGGATTGACACTGGCCATAAAAACCTAGCCTTCAGTTGGTATGAATCTTGGGGAGTCTGTGTTCCCACATGGCAGTTGTGTCCCTGTCACTCAGAGATATTCACATTAGATTTCACTGTCATCCGTTTTCAATTACAGCTTCCACTTCACAGAATTTCACTACTTTAGGAGTTTGGGTTAACTTTACTAAGCAGTCCTTGATCATTCCATCCAAACAACTATCTTGCTCTACTCTGAGATAGATTGAATACTATACCACTTAGAGATACTAGTTCTCTGAAAAGACTACACTCAGCCAATCTTGACAAACATCATCCTCTTTCATTTGAAATTTATGATCATAAATGCTAGTTATTATGAATGTTAGGATTCTTGACAAATTCTAAAAGCTTTATATTACTTCCTCATAACAGGGAATCTTGGCTTTGTGATCAGTATACTGAGCATTTATTAAGCAGATATATAGGTACTTACTGTATTTAAGGTACCATTCCATGCACCAGAAATAAAATGCTATTTAAGTTAGAGATAACCACTGCCTATATTTCAGTGGCAGAAAATAAAATATAAAAACATAAAAGTAATAAAAGTTATTGGCTTTAGTGATTGCCTTGGCAAGAACAAATAGAAGCTAACTGGATTGGCCCATGCTTGATGTGGGATTCCCCTGTGTATGCTGTGAATATCATTGGTTACTAAAGGAACTGCTCTTGGCCTTGAGGGGAACAGAGTTAGGCAGGGAAAACTAAACAGAATGCTGAGAGAAAGGAGGCAGAGTCAGGAGAAGCCATGGAGCCTCTGCTGGAGACAGACGTGCTGAAACTTTGTGGGTAGGCCTTGTGAAGATACATAGATTAATGGAGATGAGTTAAATTAAGATGTAAGAGCCAGAAATACGCTTAAGCTATTGGCCAAACAGTTTTGCATATAATATGGTTTCTGTGTGATTATTTTTGGGGCTGAGCAAACTAACGGCCTCCTTCAACACAGGCTGATTCAAGAATGCTTGAAAAGCAGAAATCTACTTCTTAGAATTCCCCACTGCTCATTGGACAGAGCTTAAAGGTTTTATTCACAGAGATCCCAGGTAATTGACTAGTGAGTCAGGAACATAATGCACTGATGGAGGAAGGTCATTGGTTAAAAAAATAAAGAAACTGCTTGGCTGGCCCTCATAGGTTAAAACATAGGTGGGAGGAGTAAACAGAACAGAATGCTGGGAGGAAGAGGAAGTGAGCTCAGACTTGACAGCTCTCCTCTCGGGGGGCAGACGCCTCAGAGAGACGCCATGCCCCGCTCCCGGGCAGACACACGCGATGAAGCTCCGACCCAGGATGGACGTAGGCTAGAATCTTCCCGGTAAGACCGGTGCTCACAGATTATTAGAGATGGGTTGATGGGGATATCAGAATTAGCCAGTAAGGGCTAGAGCTAAAGGGCCAAGCAGTGTTTAAATGAATACAATTTGTGTGTTGTTATTTTGGGCATAAGCTAGCCAGGCAGCCGGGGTGCTGGGGACGCAGCCCCGCCACTCTTATTACAACAATGCACAAAGGGCTTGGCCTTAAAAAGAACCCATTAAAGGATATCACTACAGAGGGATAAAAGGAACAAGGAGTGCCAAGAAGAGATACATACCAATGCTCATAAAGAAATCAGACAGCTGACTTCAGGGCATGAGCATTGGGACAATCATGAGAAGATAAAACCAGGAAGGTGAGCTTTAAGATGGCACCTGGGACTAGTTGCATATTGCTATATGATTAGCATTTTTTGAAGTATAGATGCTTAAACCACACCCTATATCAATTCAAATCACAATTGCTGTTAGATAGAATTCAGGCACTATCTGTGCGCACATGTGTGCAAGTGTGTGTGTGTGTGTGTGTGTTTGTGTTGGGAGAGATGTTAGATTTGTTAGCTTGTTAGATGACATTAAAGTACAGTCAGTATTGAAAATCATTGACAAAGCATCACAATACTTGATATGGAGTTATGATTGCTATGTCATTTTCATGCTCTGGGTTACGTTTTAGTGCTTCATCTCTCCATTCGGTTTGTGTTGGAGGCACCTTTTCATTGTTATGTCTTTTCAAAACACCAGCTTAGAGAACTATGCACGCACTCAATGCACAATGCAAGGCTGTGATTGTCTTCTGCATGTCTCAATCTGCACAGAGTACACCGGAGAAACAGACTCACGCTTCCAGGCATATTCTCAATTACATTTTAGAAAGTAAACAGACAGGTGTGTGCAAACACCAGCACTTAGCAGCTGGCTCCCACATATTTCCTCGAGGGAAATGAAGAAATTGGCTAGCTAGTCTGCAAAGCTTTTGCCAAGGAAACAAAGGGAAATTCTATCAGTTTTGCTTTTGGGGGTAACACTAGGATGGTCTGGTCATAAGACAGAGGGTCAAAATTCACAGAACTGTTGAACATTGCTCAAGGACCTCTTCCTCCAAAAACAAGTGACTTCACCAAGAAGTAATAAACAGTTCCACTCAATTCGGAAAAGCAAAGCTATGGTGGGAAGTCCTAGCTGATGAATGTCACCCAGAAAGCAAAGGGGGAAAAAAAAAGCATGAGATTGTGGTGTTTGAAATGATAGCTGGCGCTTGGTATTTTCTAAAGAGTTACTGCAGGATTGTTTCTGGGCGGGCTAGCTGTGACATCTGCCAACATCTGGCAGCCGGGCTTGTTTCTGATAAGATCAATTTTTGCTATACATTCTCAGCTTGTGAAGAGGTTCCTCCCAATTGGAAGAGTATCCTTCTCCAGCTTGGGTGACGGGAAATGCCCCAAGTGTAGAGAGGAAAGATAGATAATATATGACAGGACTGACATTATAGTCTTGGTTGTTGATGCCTGAGTTGCTAAATGACAAGTATGGACTCTCCAGTCCACGTCAAGAACCCACCTAACTTTCCTGCTCAAAACAGTGACCTGGAAGGAACGGCCACACTTAAGCAGTGTTCTAAAACTGCATATATGCTTTAACACCTAATTGTAGTAATTTCTGATAGGGACTTTTAATTTGAACCTTGACTTGAATACTAAATCTGCCACCACATATTAACCGTGTGACCCGAGGAAACCACTAGGACACAAGGTCTGTGAGGACAGAAGAACTAAAGAAGATAATGTGTGCAAATGACTGTATAGTGCAATAATGCCTACAAATATAACACATTCAGTGAGCTTTAGAGAAATGCCAAAGGATGTGGCTACAATCTTTTCTAGAAGAACTTTATACAATATGGTAGCTTTCCAGGTATCCAGGTATCTACAAATGTTGCAATAGGAGTGTGTGTGTGTGTGTGCGTGCACATGGAGGCTGTAAAATTAGAGTCATGCCCTGATGCATCTAGGTTTTTCCATGGGGCTTGGAATCTGTACTTAGGTTCTCATGAATGCATGACAAGCACTTTACAGAATGAGCTCTTCCCCAATCACTAGAAAGGTGCGTTTTTCAGATCGTCTTACACTGATGCTGAACACACGGTCCTAAATACACATTAAAAACTTCAAAGGGCTTTATATCTAATAAGACAAGGGAATTTCACCCAGCTCATAACAAATCACTGTGTTGCTCAGTCTTGTCTTTAGCTATTGAGCTCCAGGGATCCTCCTGCCTCAGCCTTCGAGAGAGCCGGGACTATAGTTGTACCATACCTTCTGGTTTATATCAGTTTTTATTTTTCTCCCACCTGTTTCAACACTTTTGCTTAGAAAACTCTTTCACATTCATTTTAAACTAAGTTTAGGAAAGAATACCATCTCCATGGTGACAACTGGCCCCATTTTGGAGCATATTTAAATTTCTGTTGAGCTTCTCTTGAATGTGGCTGCATCTCGCCTTTAAATTGTCTCTTGAAGTCACTGAAAGGTCGGGAAAAACTCTTTATCACTTCATGTCACCTTTGAGGGTATGAAAGAGGAATTTAGACTTAAATCTAGAAATCTGGAATGGATAAATTTGATGATAAAATAAAATTATTGTATCTTAGTTGGGCAAATGATTTAATTGTATTATGTTAAAGAAATGGTATATGATATGGCTAAGAGACACAATCAATATGATGCATGTATAATAATTTTATGCCCCTGTAGTACTTGATCAAGGCATTGTTTGAATAATTATCACTTACTCATGAAGTGTCAGGTATAATGACTACCTAGGTTCCAATATTGACACAATAGGTAAAAAGTGCTGGACTCTCTTTCCACTTTATAATAAATATACCGTTTGCAATATATGAAATGATTGTTCCTTCAATGTTATATTGTGATTAAACAATATAAAAATAAATCTGACAAAAATTCAGTAAGACTGGTTGGCTAACAAACATTTTAGGGAGTCCAAAGGACAACAGGTTTTCTTATAGAATGTTGTGAGAAATACATGGAATAATGGCTATTCTTTTCTCTCTCCCTCTCTTTCCCGTTAGCAAGCAGATCTGGCCTACGATACTTTGTGGTTTATACTTGTTATATCTTATTAAGTCCCAGAATTTATATCTATTTTTGGCATTGTTTTTAAATTTTAATCTTTGCTTTACAATGCATTCCCACTGTGGGAAGATTCTCAGTCTGCTTAACAGGTGTGAGGAAGTAGAATGATGTTCCAGAGCAAGGCTCAACTGTAGTGTGTGTATTTTCAGAAGTCAAATTCTGGAAAATTTAGAAATATACTTTCAAAAGGTTCTTCCTTTCTTCTTATAGGCCTGAGGATTCATCAGTGCTCACCAGTGTACAAGAAACTTGAGGGAAGATATTGGGGAAATCTCATCTTTCCTATACCTGTAACTTCCTGGCCCATGCCTGCCTGAAAAAATAATGTTACTCTCAACAGCTGAATAAGAAGTCACACGCAAAATACAGTTTTGCTACCAATGGCTGAGTCCCTACATACAAATTTGAACTGGTAAGCTAATGTGTGTGCTTTATGACAAGTGGAAGATCAAGTAGCTCTAAAAAGAATCTCTCAGGACTTTCTAAATCTACACATACCTGCACACACAGAGTCAAAGAGTCTAGTGTATAATTGTCTGTGTCTTGAATTACCCTGCTCCACATCCTGTTAAGAGAACTACATTATCACCTGAGGGCAGAAGCTTCTGTCCTTATAGGCCCGACTGGCACATTTTTCAATGAAATGATGGTGATCCATGAAGACCCCTGACATGAGAACTGATTGTCTCCTTTGAGAAAACTCAGGACTGCTAATATTTCTATCCTGGTGCCTTTCATGGTCTTCCCAAGAATGACATCTCTGTGTACTTTGGGACTCTTGAATCGATGTAATACCTCAGTTTATACTGCCTACATTTCATCTGACAGTGGTCGATCTCCAAAATACTTCGGCTGACACTGCTGGCCTCACTTGAGGTCACACATCTCTTAAACTTAGAATCCATTCATGTTTTCTTTCAATGTTAGTCTCATTGAAAATGTTTAGAAGGAAACACACCCATAAAGCCAACTCAGAGAATTTCTTCATTGGACATAGACTGCTTCATCCAAAAAGTAGTCCCTGAGAAATCAGAACTCAAGGACTTAGGGCAGTACTCAGAGCTTAGATGAGTAAAAGCCAGGATCCATTGCTGTCCTCCAAGGGTTTAGATTCAGACTAATACTGTCTCATTAACCCATGCTGTCACCACTCTGGCGAAGCATAAATCCCAGAGCTTTATAGAACTTGTCCTTGTCTTATTATTTATAGAACAAATTCCATTTTCATCACAGTTTACTTCCTGGAGTTTGCTAAGATTCTCTGTCACTTAGGGGCTAGAGAGACGGCTCAGCGCTTAAGAGCACTGGCTGCTCTTCCAGAGGTCCTGAGTTCAATTCCTAGCAACCACACCACCGGTGGCTCACAACCATCCTTAATGAGATCTGGTGCCCTCTTCCGGCCTGTAGGCACACATGAAGACAGAACACTGTATACATAATGAATCTTAAAAAGAAAGAAAAGAAAAAAAGGATTCCCTGTCACTTTCACAGAGCTCATTATTTTCACTTTTATTTCTACTGTTAGCTTACAAAGGCCACTGCTTCCAGTTAGTGGCATCATTACCTCTTACTTTTATTTACCTTGAGGTATTTTAAATATGTCATTTACATCATTTATAAAGTAAACAAAATTTTCAAAGAAACATAAATATATGTGTGTGTGTGTATAAAAATAAAAATTTTGTAAAGGTCCTAATTAGAGACCAGATACTATTGGTTAATGTAGCTCACCCTGAAACTACTGTTTCTCATGACTTATATTCCTCCCTTACATACAGCTGTCAAGAGATGGCTAAAATCACAGATATGCTATAAACCATATACGTGCTTATTATACATATACATCTATAAGGATGTTCATTGTATAAATTATGCACAGTGAGAGATCGATTACAATAACGTAATGGGATAACTCAAGCATCAAGGCACCATGAAGGTCCATTTGAGAAGTGAGCTGGCTACTACAGGACCGAAGGGGTGGGTAATATGTATATAGCAGAGATACTCTGGACCAGGTTGTGATTTGTGCTCTAAGTGCAGGACAGTGGGCTACTAAGAGATTCCACCATGCTACTCAAAGCAGCACAGAATTTAAAACGTATGAACCGTTTATGAACCTCCCCCATCTAATATTTCAGCCAAAGGAAGTTGACTGTGAATCGTTAACACCTCGAACAAAACCTTAGCTAAGTAGATATATCATGGGCTGCTGACAACAAGGTACTCTCCTTCAAGCAATGGGTCAGAGGGAATTTGAGTAGAGGCTAAGTTTCCATGGTTGTATTAACCACTTAGATGTTGCCCGGTGTCACCGAAGACATGAATTTTGCTCCTTGTTACTAATGTGACATTAATAATAGTATTAGTTTATAATCCTAGGCAAGTCGCATTAACACCATCTTATAAAAGAAACACACAAGTTGAGAGGCTTAGAGGCGGCAAACCAGTGACATTTGACCCATGGCTTGAGGGCTCGCTAGGCAGGAGGAAGAGCAGAATGGTATTGGTCCCTCCGCAGCCATTCATTAGGTGTCCGACCTTGGGGAGACTGTTTAATATGTCTGAGTCTCACTTTTCCTCATCCGCAAAACGAGATAATATCAATTCCTGTACAACATTGTGGTGAGCGCTGTGAAGTGACGGCAGCGAAAGTCTAACACAGCAGTTGGCATGTAATCGGCCTCAATAAGCTGTCGTTATTATTCTGCAGTGTGCTTATCAAGCCCCTACCTGTTATTTACAGCTCATTCGGTGCTCTCCATTCTCTTGGAGGCTCTCCTTTCGCATTACACCCGCAATGATAACGACAATGATTGCTCGCTCCTCTGAATTTTATATCACTTACTTCATTTCTTAAAGGACCAAATTTGATCTTGCAATGTAATTGAAACTTTCAGAAAGCAAGAAAAGACAGAATTCTTTGAAAAAAAAAAAAAACCTTACATTATTTTACACAGTTTATACCTCAAAAAGGCACTGAAAATATTTAGAATATTATTTTTTTTAAGTTAATTGTTCCCAAGCATTGCTGGAAATTGAACCTAATAGACAAGCCAAAAAAAAAAAAAAATGCCTTGCCACTATGATGCACCCCAGGGTTTGGGGTGCTTTGAGACAGGGTCAGGTTATATATCTCAAATTGGCTTTGAACTAAAAAATCCTCCTGTTTCTGTAGATCTGCCATTACAGGATTTTTAAAGGAGATGGGAATGGTGTGTTATTCAGCGGCACCTAGAAAGGTAAATACTGACTCAAGAAAACATAGAAAAAGAGAATTTGGTTTCTTCCTTTTGACTGTCCACCGCGCTGCATATGAACCGCGCCCTCTTCTGCTGGAAGACAGTCACACATGGAAACTGATGCACAACTGGGATAGAAACGGAGCCAGCTTACTCAAGGAAGGCACCCTCAGTCACCAATGCACGATTCCATTCTGTTATCTACCCAGGGTGTTCACTCGAGTAGTAACATGAAGTTATGATATAAAGCTGGAAATGGGCAGGAGAAACACCTGAGAAGTTAAAAATGAATTCTTATTTCTGCACTCAGAATTCAACTCTATTAACAAATTCTAGTATGTCCTTGTAGTGCAATAACATAGCATAATTTCATTTCCATATACTTACATACAATCTTAGACAGTATTGTTCAGGAATATATCGTATTTAATATGTCATTACATAATGAAACCCATACCAGGAGATATTAGAATGTTTTCAAATAGTTCACACTTTCAATTATTTGGGGGGAACAACTCTATACATGTATATAGATATATGGATGTGCATGTAAATATATATACTGTACACAAAATGCTTTTTGTCCTCACACAAAATATTAAACATATAATTCAAAGTTGCTGGGGCTGGAGAGATGGCTCAGAGGTTAAGAGCATTGCCTGCTCTTCCAAAGGTCCTGAGTTCAATTCCCAGCAACCACGTGGTGGCTCACAACCATCTGTAATGAGGTCTGGTGCCCTCTTCTGGCCAGCAGGCGTACACACAGACAGAATATTGTATACATAATAAATAAATATTTAAAAAAAGTTTATAGGCTTTTGTAAATGATTTATTTTTTAATGTGTAAATGGGTGTTTTGTCTACATGTATTTCTGTGCACCTCAGAAGATGTTGTTGGATTCTCTGAAACGAGAGTTACAGATGGTTGGGAGTAACTCTGTGGTCACTGGGAACTGAACCGAGATTCATTGGAAAAATAGGCAATCCTCTTAGCAACTGAGTCATCTCTCTAGCCCAAAGTTAAAAGCTTTTAAAGATCCTTAGCACATTTTGTTAACATAAATAGAGGTGGTTAATCCCCAGAATTGTACTTTTGCCCAGACTAAAGATTATCTACCAATATACCTTCTATCTAGTAAATATCTCTCAATCTACCAGTCATCCATTATCAGCCTAGAATCTATTATCCATCAATCTATATAATCAGTTATCTTGTGACTATTATCTAATTATATAATTATATATCATCTAAATATTATCTATCTTACAACTGATGTAGCAAGCCATGGATGGTATAGTATGTTTTATAGATTTCTAAAACTCATCTTACTTATAAAGAAAAATACTGAAACTTCAGATATTTATTCTAACTACCTTCTTTCCAGCATATGAAAATGACTTCAAAATAAAAAATTCTGAATTGTTGGAAAAGATAACCAGAAAGATATGAAAATGTATGTACTTCAGGTTTTAACCTTAAATTACCCTGGGTTACTGAGAAGGTATATGTCAGTCTCCATTTGGTCCCATGTATCTGTGTTCATTGCTTCGTTAGCAAGGATCTTAGGGCATAAGTGTGAAAGGTACAGAACTGTATTTAATTTAGAGTAGTATGGATAATATATGTAATAAAAATACTTTTATGGTTATGTGAAATACTTGAAGGGTTATGTGAAAGTCTGTACTAGACCCAAGCATTAAAAAAAATCTGTTTCCTCGAAGTATCTATGCCTTTATCTTTTCAATTTATATACTATATTTTATTTTATTTTTAATTTTTTATTTCTTTTGTTGAAAAAATTTCCGCCTCCTCCCCGCCTCCCATTTCCCTCCCCCTCCCCCCACTCCTCTCCTCCTCTCTCCACTTCTCTTCCCTCCCCTATTTCATTCCCCCTCCCTCTCGACTGGACCTGGTTGGAGGGGGGAGGACCTTGGGCTTCCCACAGGGCAGGGAATCCGGACTGTTTATATACTATATTTTAAATATTTATGTTTTAATTGGAACTTTGTCTATCAAGTAAGTCAATGGTAAACCTTACAAATAAATGTCCTAAGGAATGTTGTCATGTCAGAATGAGCCAGAGACACAGTCATTCGTCCTCATTTGTGTGTTCTGCATGTGTTACTCCACTCTCTCATTAAAATGTGTGTGGGTGAGGCAGACAGGTAAGTGGGTCAGAGTTCTTGACACCATGCCTTATGACTTTAGTTCAAACAATAGATCGTGGGAGAAAGAACGAACTGATTCTACATGTCTTTCTCTGACATCCCCATATGCGTCATGGCATGCAAGAAGCTAAACATGAGCACACACATACACATAAACAAACATACAAACAAAAATATTTCACAAAACATACTAGGTTCTCCCTTAGAGCCTGTAATCTATCTGGCCATTGCTTCTTCGCTCTGGTGACAATGCCAGGCTTAGGTCATCGCTTGTGGAGAGCACCCTAAATCCATTCTGAAAATGATTGGCTTCTCCCATAGCTTTTGCGGGCACAGTATTTAGCCAACTTTTAATGAATTATAACTTAAAAGATCAATGCATCTCAAAACCTTCATCAGAAAAGATTTTTGTGGGCAGTAAACAGTGATCAACACAGAGATTCCCCAGCCTGAAATTGGACTTCGGCATCACATTCCCTTCTGCCAATGCTCAGGGTTCATTGTGGAAGAGGTGGTAGATAAATTCCAAGAGCCAGAGGTGCATGATGGCTTAATTTTCAAACTGCTTTCTGAACACAACAGGGCTGCTGCATATATGAGCTCTTAGCAGTTATGACAGCACACACAAGACCTACACAAACTCAACCAGACAAAATCCAGCACGGAAGATAGAGGTGGTCATGAACTCCCAGCCCTAGCTAAGGACCCAGTGGAAAATGATAGCTACTGGAAAAGGAAGACTTGGCTTATTTTAAGGGAGTTGTCCTGAACGGTCAACCATGCTTTAGTGGATGGCACCACACCCAGGAGTTGTCCTGAACGGTCAACCATGCTTTAGTGGATGGCACCACACCCAGGAGTTGGTGGGCAGCCTAAAATGGACGCTGAATTTTTTTTTAAACTGAGTGGAAGGAAGAGGTAGCTGTCGATCAGGTAGGAGTTAGGGAACGTGTGTGGAGTAACTATAATAAACACGCATTGTTTGAAATCTCCAAGCATTCATAAAAATGTGTCTCATTTTCTTAAAGTTTGCAAACCATAAGATTCATGGTATGGAGCACTGAAAAGTCCATTTACTCACTGTGCACGACCCCAGCAGATTTGCAACCAGGAGACTCTCTGCCTTCTTTCTCTTTGCATCCTATAAACAAGTGTTCTTTCCACGATCTGTTGAGTGCCACATTTTTGCTTTTGCGTTTTGTGCATATGTGCTTTTTTTCTTAGTGGCCTTACTTTTAGAAATGGTCACTGAGAAAATGTTACTGTGGTGTGCAGGATTCCCCAGCCCAGGAGCCTGTCTTTCCTATTACAGGGAATGGACACACGTTGGATAAGCTTTGTTCTAACATGAGCTTCTATGCCATGTCCAGGAATGGTTATCACTGCAGTTTGTTATCCTTAAGCTTGTATGGATCTGTGGACTGGCTGATGACAGGATCGTCAGCAGTTTTTATGTTCCCCAAACTTTCATTTCCCCCTCGAAGCAAAGGTTCAGTGTTTGTTCATATTTTGTTCATGGAGATAACAAAAATGTTCATGGAACAGCAACTGTCAGAAATAAGACTTGCCTGCATTTGATTACTTCATCTGTATGGATGAGACCTTCCACTCTTATACTCTTATTTCCATGCCTCCTATATGGCCATTTCTCTAGAGTTTAGCAGGGAATGCAGCCACCGATATCAATACAAACAAAACATAGACATGCACAGGCAAATAAGCAAACACTTTGAAACATAATATTTTGAGTCTTAGATAATGTCTATAATTATACTTAATTTATATTAAACTGACACTTTGGTCCTCTGTTACCATTTTTAACGTTTCCATAAAATTAAACTTGTCATACAGAATTCAATATATATATATATATATATATATATATATATATATTATATTTGTATATATTAATCTAATGGGACCTCGGTTTTCAGGATTTGAACAGCCTTTGATGAGAGACACATACTGACTTCTATTAAAGAGGACAATGATGTAGAACACGTACATGGTCTTCATCCAGAATTCCTTTATCCTTTTCCCTTAATACTTGCTGTTTTAAAGCCCTGCAGGCATCATATATTAATTCTGATTTTGTGACTTTTATTTTATTCTTTTAATTTCTGTGAAAATATTTCATGGAACACATAACATTGCCTGGCATTATGTGAGAGAGTGTGACACCCTTAAAGGAAACCCACCGTAAATCTCACAATGTTCAAAGGCAACTCGGGCATGGAGTGCGGGAGAAACAGCTGAAAATGTGCTGATCTTAAAGGTTAGCTGCAGAGCAGGAACGCGGACGGGTAAAGCGTGTTTCTCTGCTGGCAGGAAAGGAGATGGGAAGGGAGCTGGATGCCTTGCTTTCTTTCTACACGGTGCTAATACATCCAGCTCTTAGACTGAAATGTATTTTATGCTAGAGGGGGAAAAAACCGTGTTAATTTTATTTCTTAAAAAGAGACACTACTGCTTATAAGTCAACAGTGAGGGTGTGTTGTACACCTTTCAGAAGAGGGAGGGCACTGAGAACGTCAGCTTGCAGTCTATAGATGGGGAGGAAAATCTATCTGACACCACGGCAGGACGCTAGCTTAAAATACATACTGTTTACTTCTTTTTAAAGTGGCGTTACATTTAAATAGCATAAGCGATTGGGGGAAAATAGGTTGTACTGTTAGCTTTGACGGAAGCAATCCTTTAAAGAGAGAGGGGCTTTTTTGTTTTCTTCTGATTTTCAGTTTTCTTCCCCCTCATATTCTAATTCATGAAAAAAAAATCAGCTCCAAATTATGACCTTCTTATTAATAAGATCATTTCCTCCCATTTCACCCTGATTTGGTTAGAAGCCCATCTAGTGGCTCAAAATTGGAATGTGCACAAGCAGGTTCTACACGTACATCTAGGGTTTCGTATGACGTCAAACTGTAGTCAGAAAGAACCATGGATACAGCTCGCCCAGTTAAAAGTGCCCACACAGGAAGCTTTAAGATAGATCCCTGGATAGAAAAGTTATCTGTCTTTGGACATTGACTCTTAACAGCCACAAAGAATAGTACTCACAACTTCAGGCATAAGCCACAGTGAAAACCAGAGGAGGGAGGGAAGGAAGACGGGACATAGTGCAACACTAGGGGAGGGTACGATGCCTCTTTCTGTCTGACAGAGCCACACTAATTCATCTTGTTAGGGCTGAAAGCAGACAGTGTAGATAAACGGTAAAGGGCAGAAGCCTTGCAGGAACCCCTTTCAAAGTAGGTAGGTTCCGTTTCATTCAAAAACACATGTCTGACTGCACAGAGAATGATTTCAGTAAGTGGATAGTCATTTCCTGCAAGACAAGGCCGGCTAGATAGCCAAAATCTAAAACAGTGTGAGCTTCATTAGTAAAAGATTGACATACTGCTCTAATTAAATGACAACAAGACATCATAAAAATGCTAAGAAAATTTAAGCAAGCCCGTGTGCTAGGCAGCTCGCTGACAAACACCCATGGACCTCAGCAATGAGTTCTGGGTCTTGATATCCTTAGCTAGAAATTCTGAAGTTGCCCTTTCATACCCAGGGAGTGTCTCAAAGTTTGTAACCTTTTCTGTTTCTTCCCAGCTCTCCGGCTATTACTCATTGTCTTCACCAGGCGCTGTCTCCTCCCTTAACCTCCATATATCACAGAACCACAGTGCACCATTTTCTGGAGAAGCAAACCAAGTGACTTGATGACCTAACTAGATCCAGAGGACAGCAACAAAGAGAAGAGCCGCAGGTGACTGCCAGCAGGGACAAGGTCAAGGAAGGTCTAGAAGGAGCGGAAATGCCCCATTCCCCATTCTTCCGGGTCCTGCCCCACAAAAACCGCTTTCTTTATCACTGAAGCTCTGTGGTCTGTTACTTGCCGAGGGAGGACAGATGGGCTGGTATAGAATATGCCAGAGTCTTAGGTCTGTTTCAGCATACGCACTCCTATTGCTTCCAAAATTGACAACTCAACCTGTTTAATGGATTCCCCAAGCACTTGATTATAATCCTTAAGAACGAAAGCAAAATAGACACACGATTCTTCCGCAGAGAGACACCCGGAAGGTTGCTCAGAGGCAAAGAGGGCACGAGGGCCCTGACAGAAGCCCAGAGAAGTCAGAGAGGCCCTCTGACGAGCTCAGGCTGCAACAGCCAAATTGAATCTCACCTCCGAAATTAGTGAACACTGTGCCGCGGAGAAAGTTAATTCAGACGGAGTGTTGTTTGTTCAGCTGCGAATCGTTCTCAGAATTAACACACAGCAAGAGCCAGACAGAGCTGTTAGCTACTTTACTAGAAACTTCTTGCGCAGGTTGGACACCCAGGAAAAGTACAATGAGACAAGGTAGCAAGGTAGGTGGCAAAACAGTTAACGGAAGGTCTGCGCTTCCGTTTCTTTGCCAACAAGAGAGAGCTGGAATTGCTGGCAACGTTTATTTATCTCTACCTAGGTGTGGAAGGACTGGCTCAAGCTCACATTGCATCAGCTAATTTCATGGCAGCTTCCTTGAGAGTTCCCTTCAGCATCCCATAATCTTTTGTGTTTTCTAAATTGCTCCAATCACAAACAACATTAAGCAGTAGTATTTTAGGAACTCACTCTTGTTGAGCAAGCTCAGGTCACCAGCTTTCTGTCTAAGACCATATCCAGTCCTGTGGCCACTTAAGACATCTTTATTCACTCATTACCACACAAAAACAAAAAAGGAATAAAATATTTAATTTAGGAAAAAAGACTTTTCTATTCATTTTTCTAAAACTACTTTAAAAAAATCATCTCTTATACCTAACTTTAGCGGTAAACATCCAGCTGTATTCACATGACTGAAGTTAGGTAGAAATCAACAGTTTAGCTAAGTCAGACTCCCTTTCTCTAAATAAGAATTGCATAATATGTTAAAACTTCTCCATGGAACCATGTAAATGTTCTATCCCCAAATTGGTCATTGTGGCAGGCTTGGACATATGAAAAGATAAAATCAAGATCTAAAGCGCAAGAGAGGGAGAGCTCAGTGGAAGAACATTTTCCCTCAATGTGCCAGATCCAAGAGTTGGCTCCAAAAAAAAATCATAAAGAAAATGAATAAAAATAAATGAATAAATATAAAACAAAACACTAAAATGGAAGAAAATTATTATAAGAATACATAGAAATAACCTAGGGAACATTTGATATGTGGAGCAAGATGATATAGAGCAACATATTGAGAATGACAGTTCAGGGCAATAAAAGAACAGAGGATTTAATTAGGAACCTAAGGAAATGCAATGAATTCCTTTTGGCTTGCTGTATAAAGCCTGTGTAGATTCACATTAAACCAAACGAGAGAGCCAAGCTTTTCATCCAAAAGTCATTCTGCTCTACAAAATGAAGTTATGTTGTCCAACTAGTCACAACCGTTCCCCTGCATTCCCGTGTTCACATGTCAAATAAATGAGTACAGGACAAAGTATATGGTAGAATATGGAGCAGGAGTTGGCCATAGGCAATCCATTCGGGTAGAAATTAGACATTGCAGGTAACGTACTGTAAAGTCCATTAAATGAGTGGGAAAAAAATAATAGCAGGTTCATGGGAGAGAAAAATATCAGAACAAATAACTTTGTCCATAGGGCAAAGAAGAAAATAAATGTAAAAACCAACAAAACAACAACAACAAAACAAATAAAGAGGAAAACATCTGGTTTCTTCTGCAGCTATGGCTAACCTCTCTCCTGAGTCCAGTATGAAAACATTTTGGCCAACAGAGCAAGCACAGTCCAAAGCAGGAGAAAAAACAGTAGCTGTGATCTCACTTACCAAGTGGGTGGATGTCTGATGTACAATTCAGCTAATTTTCCAGGCGCACTCACCAGCAAAGCCAAGAAACAGAGCGAGTTCCAGAGGGATTAGGCAGTAAGGAGCAGATGTAACTGTTAAAATAAAAAGAGAAAGTAGGTAAGATTCAAACTAGTCCACAATTAGTCAGGAAAGCAAATGGCAAATATCTAAAATGTGGAGAAGTTGAAACTGGACACTAGATGAATGAAGTTAACTCTTAGAATCTTTTTCAGCCGAGAAACTTAAAAATATAGAAAATCTAAGAATCAGTTCAGTTGCTTTGATGAGGGTCACTGTCCTTGTTTGCTTTCTACTGCTATGATAAACGTGATCAAAAGCAATGCGTGAGGAAATGGTTTATTTGATTTACATATCCTGTTCACAGTCAATTATTGAGGGACATCCAGAGAGAAACTCAAGGAAGGAACTCAGAGGCAGGTGTTGATGCAGAGGCCAGGAAGGAATGCTGCTTATTGCTTCACTCCCCGTGGCTTGCTCAGTTTGCTTTTTTATACATTCCAGGAATATCTACTTGGGCTATGGCAGCACCCATAGTGGGCTGAGCCCTTCCATATCAATCATTAATCGAGAAAATTCACCGTAGACATGTCTATAAGCCACAGAGATGGACATAGATTCTTGTTTGAATTTCTCTCTTTCCACATGACCCTTGCTTGCTTCAACTCTACAAACACTAACCAGCACAATCACTATTTTATTGTGTTGTATAAAATGACTACGTAACAGTACAATGGTACTTTTCATGATGAGGCTGTTCATGATGCAAACTCAGAAACGCTGTCACTGGAGAAGAGCTGAGATGCATATTTCTAACAAAAGATAGACTTGGATGCGTTCTTCATGTTGACAAGTGATTTACTTCATCTTAGAACTTAACTAACACTTTGTTCATACAATGCATCTTGTGTATTATTTTACTTGCAAATTCCCATATTTGCTACTTAAAACCATTCCCGCTAGCATGAGCATGTGGTGGAGCCTATCACAAGATCACAGGGAACAAATCAAAGTTGTCCTGGGAAGACAACCCAAGCTCTCATCAACGAAAACCAGAGGCATAGAGATGCCTCGCTCATCACGACTGTCAGGGAGATGAAATTTGAAAACGCCATCATGGCACTTAGTTCTGAGCCTGGCACGTATTCGTCCTTCAATGCATGTCAGCTGTCATCGGTTTTGTCATTGTCACCACTGAAAGGCGACACATCTGTAATTTCATCAACAGAGATTTGCTACTCATCTAATGAATGATTTTCTCAGAAAAGGAGTGTAAATACCCCCCTCCAAAAAAGGCAAGGGGACCGCATATTGAGCTAGTCCAGCTGGCCCACCCTAAGACAGGTATGAATCACTAGGTCTCTTCCTCCTCCATCAGAGTACTTTCTCAGTAAGGAAGTCATAGGTGATTTTCTCTTTTCATCTAACTGTATGTTAGTTGTACAAAATAGTGGGTTTCGTTGAGATGTTTTCTCTCATGCATTTAATGTATATAATCATATTTGCCACCTCTTTACTTCTCTCTCATCCCCTCCCTGCTCCCCCTTCTCCAAGCTGTCGTCTTTAATAGTCTCCATGGCTGATATTTTAAATCCACAAAGGGAGTAGTGGGGGTATTAGACAAAAAAGGGTTAAATTAAAGAAAACAGTGGCAACAATAACGAAACTCAATATCTCTAATTCTCCAGCTCTCATCAATCAACTCATCTTGCACATGCAATGTATGGATCCACATTCAGCAGAATATGGTCGTCCTCGTTCAGCATTATGAGGTAGGAGGTAAGGAGATAAACTCCTAAAGATCTGGGTTCCGCCCCTTTGGTAGAATCTATCTTAAGGCTATTCCCTGTCCACTGAATGTCACTTTCCTAGACACTCCTCACGGGATCAAACTGCACTTTCAGATTACTGGCTACCTTCTCTCTGATAGCTTTGAAATATTTTGGCTCCTCCTCAAACAGTTGTAGCAACCTAGAGTAAAATTTGGGGCGCTGGTGCACTGATCTTTCAGAAAGATCACTCTCTAACTACAGTGAAGAATAGGGGAGGAAAACTTCCAGCCGACTTTCTTCTGTGCCTCTTTTTCTCTCTTTTTCTTTCTTTTCTTTTCTTTTCTTTTCTTTCTTTCTTTTTTTTTTTTTGTTTATTTTTTAAGACTGGAGCTTTGGAGCCTGTCCTGGCACTTGCTCTGTAAACCACTCTGGCCTCGAACTCACAGAGATCCACCTGCCTCTATCTCCCGAGTTCAGGAATTAAAGGTGTGCACCACCTATGTCCGGCCTCCTCTGTGCCTCTTATTGAGAATAGCCACTAAGTGTCAAATTCTAGGGATATGCTGAGCCTCAGTTTACGCCGTTAATATGGAACCAAAATATTCAACACATAAAATTGACTAGTACTGAAAGAAAAAAATGCCTTAGACTTCATGATAAACAGAAAGAAGTATTAACCACCATTCCTGCCTTCCTTACTAAACTATCATCCAAATGTCAGTACATTTGGGATGTAAGAATAAGGAATCCATAAAGACAGAAACATCTAATACATGCTATGTGCCTTTAAAAGACAATGTACAATGGCTAGAGAAAATTAAAGACTTTGTGTAAATTTCCCTTGTTTTAATTTTGATTTTTTTTTCAAAATTCAAGTAGGCCATTTCTGTCCAGCATAACAATATGGCACTTTGGTTCTCTCCTTAGGCCCTCCGTAGCCTTTACTGTCTTTGTAGCACACAACTTTAGCACTTCATTATATCCTATCTTGCAATAATTAGGTGTCCTTATAAGTACGCCTGTTTACTCACTTGCACCGTTCTGATCCTTTAATCTCTTCTGAATATTAGTTTTTTAATGCTATTAAGAGCCACAGTTTAACAACTTTATTACACAATGAAATCGCAAGAATTCTTTCAAGAGGAGTCAATATGGGACAGCCTGAAAAATTGGCAGTGAACCAAACCTGGTGGTGCATACCTGTAATTCCAGCATGCTGGAGGCTGAGGCAGGACCATCATGAGTTGAGACCAGCCTTGGCTACATCGCAAAGAACTATCTCAACCCCTTCTGCTTAGAAGAAAATTCTTCATAGTTAAAAATACTAAAATCATTCACTTTGTAGGTAGAAGCATACGGGGATGTTTCTCTTCCCACTCACTATCTTTGAAGATATGGATAACTTTCTCACCCTCACCCGGGAGCTGTCGTTGGGCCCTACATTGGTTTTAGGTAGAGTTTAGAATCCCCAGAGATGCGGTTAACACTGTAATCCCAGCTGAGCTCTGGAGGCATATGGTGGTGAGTGGAGTTTAGCCTGAGCTAACAGGATTGTGTCTCTGAGGGGACAAATGTGAAACATAAACACTGCAGACAAGTCAGTTTTAGGGAAGAGAGAAATCTACTGTCCTGCTCTTGAATCGTCATCTTCTGGAATGGGAGACAAGGCTGGCCCTGATCTCTTCACAGAGTCTGCGCAGCTCACTATAATGATTGTAGCTCCAGGCCACAGCTCAACCCTCTGGGCTGAAAAACCATCCAAAAATACATAACAGGTAGGTGTCCCTAAATCAGGTATAATCCTTTGGGTAAGATAAAAAATCATAACCGCATCTAAATAACAGGTTTACTGTGACATGACAGACAGACACACCATAAATGCCAACTATCGTTATTACTTGCTTAGATTCATGAAATACAATTATATAAGAATGTACTAGTTTCTGCACTGTCAAAAATTACGTTGTATTTTATTGGATGACATATTGCCACTAAAAAAATATATTTAAAAGAGGTTTTTTGAACATTGTATGGTACTAATCAAATGTTTAGTAACGACAGCAGATGCGCTGAGATAGTATGGTCCTTGGATGTTTTATGCACTAGGTTTCCATAAACACTAAGATATGCAGATAAAGCCAGGCGGGTCTATCATCCAAGAACTTGGGAGGCTAGGGCAGGAGAACCAGAAGCTTGAATGTATCTACTTGCTGATCTGTGGTCTAGCCTGGGATATTATAGGAATGGATTGACTTGGAAAGCAATTAGAGGGAGGGAGGAAAGGAGAAAGAAGGGAAGGCAAAAGGGAGGAAAGGAGGGAGGAAGAGACACAAGGAGAAACCAAGACAAAAAAAGTATCATCTGAAACCCATATCTGAACTGATACTACACACACTATAAATGTAGTGATAACAAAATTAAATTTTACTTCTCTGGAACAAATTTACATTCTATTTCTTCCACAGGAGGTTATGAGACTATAATGTGATCTAAGCTCTGGATTTTCAAAATTACTCTTAAATATTCTTTTCTAGCATCATAGAAAGCATAAGTGGTTCAGAACAGTAAGGAGAAAGTAAATCCAGATTCCAGCCAGTGTTGGCTGCTGCTTGAGTTTCCTGAGCACTTGGTTCTACATTTGTCATCATAAATGCAGCAGTACAAACAAAACAGGGCTTACACAGGGCCATGTCATCTGTTAATAACTATTTGGAAGCCTTTCCTCTAAGAGAAATGTATTTTCTGGTTGATCAGTCAATCTAGGGCCATTTCAGAGTTGATCAAATTATTTCAACTTCTTATTTAATATTTGTAGGAAAATTTAAAAACTGAAATATCCCATTTGAAATTCTTATAAAACAAGCAATTTGAAATAATTAAACATTATTGGCTTTAGGGGAATAATTTGAGCATGTCTTGATTTGCAACACTTTATCGATTTTTCTACCATTAAACATATAAATTAGAGAAACAAAAAAATAAAAACCAAGAAAGTACCAGGCTACATATTTTACATGAATGCCATGAATGGAAGTGATAAAGACAAGCCTATAAAAAAAAAGCCAAACAATAGGAATAAAACTTGCAAGATATTGTTATCTTCATTCAAACTACCAGTTCCCTTAATGGAAATGAAGTTTATAGGCTTAAAGGAAGTATTAACAATTTTCCTTTCAGATATAAAGAGAATGGTATTACAATGTGAAGAATGGGAGATTAGTGGATGCAAATTAATTGGCTTCTTTCTAATGAATAAAAATAAAGATTTCACAGACATACAAATATGAGCACATGACTTTCATTGCACACCGTAGAGAAAAATGAAGCACAAAGTACCAACGAATGAATCTTGTAATGTACTCAGACCAGCTGCAACCTTATTCAAAAGTGAGTATCCTAAGTTGAAAAGAAATCAAAAACAAAAAACAAACCCATAGTTACACGAGGATTTTATAGTGAGGTATTTGGACTCAATCTGAAATAATTTTTTTAGCACTGAAAATTAGTCTAGATAGGTTGAATCTTGTCAAATGTTGAATTTCACTCATTTATTTGGCAAACACGTGAGTGGTACTTAGATCTGCAAGCATCCCAGTTCCATACTGTCCAACGTACAGCATGTGTGTAACCTTTAACAATGCATGGCTATGGAATACTAAACATGTGACCACTCTATCCCTGCATGCATTGCGATGCATACCTAATTTCACACATTTAGCATAAGTATGTCAATTACATTTTTGCTTTATTACACATTGACGAGATACAGTATGGTAATTTTCGATGGGATAAAACATATTAAGAGGAAGCTTTAGCAGTTCCCTTCTCACTTTTTGTAATGTACCCTGACAGAAAAATTCCCAACACAACATATGATTTGCATTATATTCCTATGAGTCAGTCCTCCCTCGGACTGGTGATGACTAAAGACCATAGCTGTATATTCATGAAACCCTGCATGCTGATAGCCAGATTCTCATGCTGTTTAAGGACTGCCTCCGATGCTTTAAACAAACTCCTGAAATGTGACTGGCAAATGACAGCCATCAGAAAGACCCATCAGAAGTCAGTCCCAATAGTGAAACTACTAAACATCAACAGTACAACAACAACAAAAAAAAAATGATGTTTTTTTTTTCCTTTCTACTAAAAGTAAGTGTTCAGTGAATTTCACTGCTTTAATCATGAGGAAAGTGTGGCCAATATGCAGTGCAAAGCCTGCTATTGCACTTGTCACCGTGTGAAGATCTCACTTGTTATTAGCTCCCGCTGGCCAATTTGGTACAGTAGGACAAGGCAGTGGCATCTCTGCAAATGCTATTTGCAACGTATTCATGTTCCCCAAGCTAGCTGAGCTTTATCTTAGAAGGGAACCTAGAGAATAGCTTTCGAATCATTCAGAAGCCCCCACAGTGTCTTCTGTATCTGTTGGACCACTGAGTTTGTGACAAAGGCATTAGAGAACTATTGTGCCCATGCGAGGGGTTAATGAACATAGTCTCATTTTGATGGCTCTGACCAACATTGCAAAGAAGTTCTGGGCGAGTGGCAAGGTATGCTTGGAGACAACGGTAACTAGATTCTCAGAATGACAAGGTTTACTCCCTGCAAACCCACTTCTGGCTGAAGAAGATGTATCCCTGCTATATGAAATATTGGAGTTGTTTTTGTTCCATAAGATAGCATTTCAATTAATTTAACTCACTCTCTCACATAGAGGCATCTGCAATGATCTGTCAAGTGCTGGCATACATTTTCTTAGAATGCATGGCTTCTATCATAAACAGGCACCACAAGCAATCAAAACACAATCGTATTTTCAACATTTAAATGCAGGGTCTGTGATCCAAAGCTTATGTTCAAAGGCTTCAGGGAAAGGGAAAAAAAATTCTACAGAAGTTTAAAAAGATATTCTGTGTAATACCAATTCATTAAGCAATTCTGAAAGGGTCAAATCTTATTTTGCTTAAGGGTTATCTGATACTGAAATTACTGGAGTTGTATAAAATATGCACTCTCTCCCTGCTCATTTTCTGAATGAATAAATATGAGGCCAATTTTATACAGAATCGCTTCAACTTGAACTAATAATTGTGTACTGCATGCCTGGAATAATGTTTGTTTCACGGGGATACATAGAAAAAGAATGCAAAAGAAAACATTAAATCAGTTGCTAATTATAATTAATTCATGGAGAGTGGAGATTCATTTGTTTTTGCTAAAGTATATAAAATAGCATGCACATGGAGGCCTAAAGTGCAATTAGACTAGTACTTGATCATATAAGGTCTGTTTTTGTTTGCTGAATAAGTTACAGATACAAACTACATTTTTAAAGTATAAGTTGATATACACAGAAACATTTAGGCCTCACCAGAAACTCTGAATCTTTTGTTATTATTTCTTTGACTTTGAAAGATGCACGTGGACTATTTTCAGCAAATTTGAAATCATTAATAGAAAAAAAACCCAGAAATTAATTTGCCAAAAGATAATTTATATCAGAACATTTTGGAACATCTCACTTGTTCTTGAGAGACTAGTAAAAATGAAGTTTACATTTCATAATTCAGAGATGTATTAATTAACTATTTTGATTAATTTTTTAATGAGGACAGATGGGCAACTAGACAATGCATAACGTTTAATCACATGAAGAGGTTGGCCCTTGTGTATGGCATCTTCTGCCTATACCTGTGTTCTTTAAGATAATATACTAATGATATTTAAACTATGTTCACGGATAGACAATGTAGTGAAATATCACCCACTTTATCCTGAAAGGAGTTTCTAGCTGTTCCTCATAACGACTCACTATTATGGGGATAAAATTTCTCCATGCATCCCTGCAGAGTATAAATTCCTACCACTTATAAAGGGTAATGCGAGAGGGTCAGGAAAGGGACAAAGTTAGTAGGCTGCCTGAAATGGTGTGCCTACAAACTACTGGCCTGGCTGAAAGGATGGTAGCAAGAGCAGGACCCTAAAGTATAGACTCACCTCAATATCCAATAGAATGTTAAGAGAATTAAAAACCAAAGAAAGAAAGAAGTATACCAAATAAATGTGATGCCTTCAGTTTCCAAATAATTCATTTCCTAAGCAGACAGCGATAAGGGCTATTGTATGATAAATTTCACAAGAAGAATTATAGAACTTTTTATGTTAAAAAAAAAAAACTAATAGGATCATTGGCACTGTCTACTTCTTGCACACAGACTTCTGAAGCATGTATATTGGTTTTATCAGCACTCACTTTGCAATGAACAATTTACTAATAACCGTAAGTGATTCCCATCTGCACACGAACAGAGACTCCCAGGAGATTTAACTTATCAACACATCTTTAGCCATTCCTGTATTTTGCAGCCAGCAGGGGTGAAAATGAAGTGGTGTCTCTTTAAAATATAACTAATTTCTCCCTACTCACTCCCCACCTACCCATGTGTTTGCATATCTACATGCATACTACAAACCTCTCTCTCCATCATGCATACCGACTCAAAACAGACTATTAGAATTGGAAGGCATTTATGTGAAATATTTCAGGAAAAGGGGGTGGAGGAGGGGATTGAGAAATGTGGAAAAAATACCCATGTGCTTGCAGTATTTTGAAAACTAAAAAGCCCATATACCAAATGCCATATAGATATAATTATGCTCTCATACTTTCTAAAGCTGTAAGCATTAAGCTGATCAAGCTGTTAGAATATTAAAATAAAAGGTTATGTTTTAAGTTTTTAAACACAAACAAGTGCATATTTTAATCGCATTGCTGTCAGAATTAATGGCATCAATAAAAATTAGGAGGTACTATTCAAAATTAATTTCAGACTTAAAATTCACTTGATGTAAGGTGCTGGAAGAAGCCATGTGAATTTTTTTCAAAGGAAGAAACAAAAAATCGACCTGACTATTTACTGTGTTCATCTCACCAATGTGAACTGTACCCTTCAAAATATAAATTCTCCATTCAGAGTAAATATAACCACGCTTGAAACAAGAACGCAGCCTGCTTACATTAAAAAAATATTTCCAGAAAAATCATTATATTAAGCAGCAAACAAATGCCTTCATCCCTTTTGCTACCCTTCCTCTAATTAATTAACAGATTGGCACAGTCTAAGAACTAAATTTATTTTCAATTAAAATAAGAAGCCCATATGTCACGATAATTTTTTGTTGCTATTTCTAATGTGCAAAACAAAGGTTTGCTTTTAGCATTGAACATAGTAATCACAGCAAATCCTCTAATTTTCAATCACGGCAAGGATACTCGAGAGCTTTTCTCCAGCAAGGTGCTACCTCAATGGCTAATCCTATTAGGAATGAGCCGTGCACTGAGACTAAATCCGCTGGGGAATTCAAGGAATCAAAGGCTTACTGCACACTCAGAAGGCAACGACTTTTGTAAAGGGCTCTATTATATGAGGAACAAAAGAATACCACTTGTGTACTTAAATATCATCTGCTTTTCCTTCCAAAATACTCCATTTTTAAGTAAAGATATGTGATTTAAATGTATTTAGAGTTCAGCTTTTGGCACGACTCTCAGTTTTGAGTAGGAGAGCCATCTGCGGGCCCCACAGCTCGTGCATAATGATATGCTTACAAGCTGCTTCCCTTTTCTGCACAATGTACCCTTTTCACTTTAACATACATTTTCCATAAATTTTTGAATAACAAATTGGGCTGTGGAAGTTTGTTGAAATGGGACAAGGAAAATGCCTGTAGGCTAGAAAACGGGGATTTAATTTTTTTTTTCTCCGTAAAAGGACAGGTGCCTTTGGGAAGTATTCACTCTACCTGCCCTGCCCTGCTCTCTCTTGCCCCACCTCCCATGTATCCTGAACTGTGATCCTTGAAAGCTGAGGAGGAAACTTCTCCCCTCCATAGGTTAGGTCCGTACATTAACTTGGGCACAGAGCCCACATGCCCGCCATCCATTACACCTGCTGGGTGACAAACAGATGAGAGTCATCATGCAGACTCCCAACGTTTGATCTCCTGATTTCGCCAGATGTCCCCATTTACATTCAAACATAACCACGGTCATTAATGCAACTTGCCCGGCTGGCATTTAATAGGGAGAAAAAGTTGAATTCTAATCTACAATTCTAAGTATGCAAAGCTTTCAGTGTATGAACACATAAGCTATTAAATATGTTTCAATGTGTATAACTCGATGGCTATTATCAGAGTTGATTCATTTTCAGAGAGGAGACTAGCCCAGACAAAGCAGACATCAGCATATCTCAAAAAAAAAAAAGAAGGCACTTTCATGGCACAATCGGCTTCTGAATTTTGAGATTGAGGAACAAAATATACCTTAATTTTGATCTCTTACATGCTAAAACACAGTAAGAATAATTGTTGTTGCTGGGTCTAAATCTAATAAATTAATATAATAATTAGTAAACAACCAAACAAAGTCAAGGAGGTCATGAGCAAAAATAAGAAGGAGGATGAGAAAGAGAAGGAAGGAGTAGGAGGGGAAGGGGAAAGGGAATGGGAAGAAGAAGAAGAAAGAGAAGAAGAAGAAGAAGAAGAAGAAGAAGAAGAAGAAGAAGAAGAAGAAGAAGAAGAGGAGGA
>NC_022014.1:58599680-58600868 GCF_000317375.1 Microtus ochrogaster
ATACCCCATCTCTAATAAACGGAGGCTCTGACAAATGTAGCATGGCCTTCTTCTTCTCTCCTAGCCCATTTATCTTACAGATAGTGCCTCTCCGGGACCCTGGAATAACTGACCTGCCAGACGGTTACCAACCCTAGACTGGTGACCCGTCGAGGCAATTACAAAGAAGAAGAAGAAGAAGAAGAAGAAGAAGAAGAAGAAGAAGAAGAAGAAGAAGAAGAAGAAGAAGAAGAAGAAGAAGAAGAAGAAGAATCTATGCCCCTTCCTGACTCATCTTGCTGCAAGACCAAGAGTATTGATAAGATTCAAGTAGGGAATTCAACAATTTCAGGCTTGGATCAAGAGTGAGGTCTATGTATTTTAATGCTGAAACCAAATTTAAAATTTCAATTTGACAACTCTGGGCACTGCTCATAAAACCACAACTTAGCAGCATGGTTTGGGGAGTTAGCCTTCCTTATTATTCTTTTTTAATTGCCTGATATGCTCGTACAACATACTTACTGCCTGACAATAGATATGTGGTTTACAGGAAATAAGCAAGACCTGGTTTGTATTCAGAGAGTTGGCGTGTAACTCTAAGAGGATTCGTGAGATACCGTGTTGTTACATTGAAAGACCTAAAGAGAGTGAGCTGGACTTGAAAAATACTTTCTAGGAATTTTGGCTATTTCTGCCAGCTGGCATTCTTAGCTTTGGGAAGTGAGAAAGCTGTGGGTCAACCACAAACCTTCCCAACTTCTATGCCTAAAAATGGTTGTCAGAGACCTTCAGAAGAGAAGGTTGAATTTTAGCATTAAGGAAGCCATAATGGCTGTCCTGTTAACACTCATTTCCATTCAGATCTTTTTCCTTTGTCTTTTTCTTCTATGACTAGAAGCATTTTCTTTATAGAGAGACCACCAATGAACAGAGTTCTGCACCCATCATTCTGTCATGATGATTCTGTTTTTATTCCATGCCTGATTTGTGAAACTACGCTATTCATTGACAAAAAAGCAACCACAACAAAACCTTAATCTCTTTTCTTTCTACCCACCTGACCTGAGCTCTTGCCTCTCATGTTCCTTTGCTTTGAGGATCAAGAAAAAAAATCACTGACATATTGAAAATAAATTAATGAATCAAAAGTCATTCATACTGGACATACATCTGTCTGTATTCTTTTTTTTTTTTTTTTTTTTTTTT
>NC_022014.1:58600968-58604220 GCF_000317375.1 Microtus ochrogaster
TTTGGTTTTTCGAGACAGGGTTTCTCTGTGGCTTTGGAGCCTGTCCTGGAACTAGCTTTGTAGACCAGGCTGGTCTGGAACTCACAGAGATCCGCCTGTCTCTGCCTCCCGAGTGCTGGGATTAAAGGCGTGCGCCACCACCGCCCGGCAATCTGTCTGTATTCTGAAATCCAAAATGTTCCCAAGTCAGAATGCTTCTCAGCAACCTGACACCAAAAGTGGGGAATTTTACAACTTTGTAACTTCCCAATATGCAGTTAGCAAAATGGTTCAAAAATAACATTTAGGCTTCTGTACAAGGTATATATGGAGAGTGAATAAATAAACCTTGTGTTTAGACTTGTTTCATTCTCAAATTATCTCCTGTGTAAGTAAACATTTCAAAAATGGGAGGAAGAAAAAGACCACCAACAATAATACTTGTGACCCCAAGCTTTTGAGATGAAGGACATTTGGTCTGTATTACAGTAAGTTTCTCATTTCAAAACCACCCTGTTTGTTTTCTGTTTCCTTTTGGCCACAGTGCTGTCCAGGTTTTATCTACTGGGTACCTTGCAGCTCGGCTTAGTTCAAGAGTAATTCATTTTATCTAAACCCAATCTACTGTTAACAATCCTGGAATTTATAAAAAATGTCTTCATCATTTCTTAAAAAGGAGAGAAATCCAAATCTTCCTCATTCTTACATTCTATATCAAAGAATAATGATAATAATAATAATGATAACAAAATATCACCAAAGCAGGTAGGGAAATGCTAGAAGAATTTGTTTCAATGTCAAGGTAACAGTGGAGAAACCCAGCGAACCCACTCAACAGAATTAGCATTAAACCTCGAAATCCCTGCTTTAAGGCTTGGGTAACAGCGGCAAATACTAAATCAGGCTTAAAAATATGGAGTGCCATGAAGCCACTTTTATTTCAATCTTTTCTCTGGTTGTTCTGCACAGCCCGGCAATTTGGTAGCATCTACTAATGGGAAGTGAGCTGGGATTCTATTGACACTCTCATGACAAGTCCTTCTTCACCTTCCATTGTCCAGTCTTCTTAACTGTTCATTATCTCCACTGCTGTGCCTACGAGATAATGATACACTGCTTCTACCCCTGACTGGAACACAGTTTTGCTTCAGGGTTCTTTTTAATTGAAACACACCGGCCGTGGTACTGGTTTTTTTGGTGCAAAAGTAAACACATTTAACACAAAAATTCCGTTTGCATTAGCTTCCCCAGTCGGAAGTGTGCAAAGTCACCTGCTGCCAGAAAGACGGCGAATCCTTTTGAAACAATAGAGTTTATTCTTTCCTCTCACTTTTATTACTGTTTGTCGTTGCTGGGGATGTGATAATCAATCGCTTCAATGAGATAACACTGCCGTGGGTATTCCCACTGCTTCTCTGAGTGTCCCACACCCACTTAAAACTGTTTCACCAGTGCTCAGACATTACCCACTGAATGCTTCTACTGGAAAGGGGAGGCCAAATAAATTCTGTCTGTTAAACTATTTCAGTTGTAAGTATTCACCAACTGGTCAAAGGCCTGACTTCAGATTATTGGTAGCTGAGCATGAACCAGGATGCTACACGGGTACGGACGCTGTTCTCAGTTTGAATGCAACCAAGCCAGTCATTTCTATGAACACTTGGTAACACACATACACACACACACTACCGTACATTAGGGGGTACTGAGGAAGTAGAAAATGGAAACAAAATAACCTACTCTCCCAGAAAAACAGGATTTAGCTAAGGCATCTCTTACTAATCATTTCTCTATTGGCATGTTGAGATTAAGCATATTCATTTTTTCATTTCAATCAAATATATTTTTCATAAATTTCATGTTTCTTTTAATGTTGATTATAACTAACAGAAGTTTTCAATATACACTATGACTCTTATTTTTTTCTAGACATGCTATGCTTACATGGATTTTTTTTTTCTATTGGAGGGCGTGGATGAGGACTAATTCTACAGTCAAGGTAGTAAAATAATTTTAACTCTAAAAACATGATCAAAATACTTATAATAAAAAATTTAGTATGTGTTTTTAGATAGTTCCACAACACCTTGACAAGATGAATTCCTTGACAAAATTGCCAAATAAATACATTTCTATGCATAAATATAAATGAGAAAAATAACATCAACACTTCAATTATATGCAACCTTTTTGGAATACTTGCATAAAAGACATCTTATCAAATATCACATGTGACTGTTGTTAATTCCAACTCTGAAGTCCTCCAGGGCATGATCTACATATGTATGCATGTTTATATATGTGCACAATGTTCATACTATTTACTATGAAGCATGCTTTTTATTACTTCCCTGAAGTAGCAAAAACAGTCAACATGGGAATTGTTAAGCACAGTCCAGTATAGCATTAAGTGCCATGATCTCATGATGATATAAATAGGTGCAAGGGGACATTATTATGCTTATCAATCTTATACCCTTATTTTTTGCTATTATTTTGTTTAAATGAGGTACACTAGGTTTTGTAGTATTTGTGTTTTACTAATAATGACAGATTCTAACCTTGATATTCTTGACTGTCATATTCGGATGCTTGCAAATATTTTAGCTCACAATACATACCCTTTGTGTGCTAGTGAAATTCTCACAATGCCCTTAGGGCAAGAGAATTACCTAACAATTCTATTTAGTCTGCGGCTGGGCTCAAATAACATAGTAGGGTTTAGGCAGAAGTTCTCCTCTATCTTTTGAGCAGATAAAACATCTTCCTCATTTCCTCAGCCCAAGTTGTGGTCTGTAAAATTACGTGGTTTTAAGTGGTAGTGCCAATAGCTCTTTAAATATTTGTTTGTGTTAATGAATTTTAATTACTATAGCTTTAAAAGGTCATCATTTGTGCTTCTGGTCAACTCTTCTGCATGCTTTCAGGATGAACAGGTTAAACAACTGGCCATTTGTAAGATTCATGGATTATTTGTAAGATTTCTTTTATATACACTACTCTATTATTATGTTTTCATGTCCTCAAACAGATTATATCTTAAGATGCAAACCGTAGAAGTGTCTTGGCTCCATATTTTGCCACGTTTTCTGTGTCAAGCCATCCACATACCTCTCCGAAAAAGACCAAAGTATTAGTGTAATCTTTATTTATTCTCATTCTCTTAAGAATCTTGGTATTGGCATAAAAACAGAGAAGTCGACCAATGGAATCGAATAGAAGACCCTGACTTTAACCCACAAACATATGAACACCTGATTTTCGATAAAGGAG
>NC_022014.1:58605865-58620212 GCF_000317375.1 Microtus ochrogaster
AATAAATAAATAAATTTAAAAAAAGAGGATTCAAATTGGAAAGGAAGAAAAAAAATAAAATTAAATTAACAGGCAAAAAAAAAGAATTTTCAGGTAAATCTGGTGAAATTGAGGAAACAGAATAAAAACAATGCTGCTGCTGTTTTAAGAATCTGTTTGGAGAAAGGCACATAAACAACCACAGGCTTCACCAACTGTTCAGATGGTTGCTCCTTTTCTGGTCTTCCATAGACAGAATCCAGAAGCCACTTCTCTTTCAGAACAAGAAATGAAAGGTGGAGTCAGCTGAAAAAAGCACCAACTTTTTATACATGAGAGGTGTGAGACCAGGAGGCAAAACATTCTCCCTAAACAATTTAAAGATAGGTAAATACAGAATATTCCGACTTAGTGGAACAGAAAGCTCTGAGACAGGGTACTGGGGTTAGAATCCTTGAGGGGTAGAAGATGAACCACTGGCCCAGTGTGAACGCTCCGAGCCTTAACAACTTCAGGAGGATCCAAGTGGGATCGTCCACATGTTTGTGAGTTTCATTCTAGAAATCCTGCCAATTCTTAACGAAGCAAACCTCCCTAGCCTTCTGCCAGGGGACTGGAGGAGAGAAACAATTCGAAACATACCACACCAGTCTGTTGTTGGCAAGATCTGCCCTCAGGAGAAACCATTCATCCAATGTCTCACCTGCAGAGAGTTTATCAGAAGAGGGTCCCCCTGTGGGTAGAGAATCAGCCACTCCAGCTCCCACTAGGCTTTCACACGGGGGGGGGGGCGTTGGGAGGGAAGGAGGAGCCCCAAGGTCAGTCCCCTCCAGTCTGGCAGGAAAGCATCCCCAAGAAGCCAGGTCAAGTTTGAGTCCAAGCATACAAGACTAACTTTTCTCCCACTCCCTACTACAATCGTAAAAGGGGGGAGAAGGGTTGGGAGAAGGGGGGAACGGTGGGAAGAGGGAGAGGGAAATGGGAGGCTGGGAGGAGGTGGAAACTTGTTTTTTTTTTCCTTTTCTCAATAAAAATAAAAAAAAAAAAAAGGCCAGTTACATCAGTTTTGTTTAGCCAGAATGTCATACTGGCCTTTTAACCACAAAAATACAAAGTACAATAATAGTTGGAACATGTTAGAATGATCAGGCTAGGATTTTTAAAAACATGGTGACCAAAAGTTTAAGGAACTGATAGGAAAAGTAGATGCTTGAAAATTAGTTGGCTAATATAAGCAGAACTATTAAAAGCTAAAGAAGACTGTAAATGTAAAATTGTAAGAGAGGTCTAATATAATGTATCAGAAATGAAGAATGACACTGAGAAGACGGGCACCTGACCCTTAATTGGAATAGATATTTAGACCTGTGCAGTTAATAATAAATATTTAACACATGTGGTGTGTCTGCAAGAAGGACCTGAGATTATCTGAAGACATTGTGATTAAGAATTGTCCCGAAGCCGGGCGATAGTGGCGCATGCCTTTAATCCCAGCACTCGGGAGGCAGAGGCAGGTGGATCTCTGTGAGTTCGAGACCAGCCTGGTCTACAGAGCTAGTTCCAGGACAGGCTCCAAAGCCACAGAGAAACCCTGTCTCGAAAAACCAAAAAAAAAAAAAAAAAAAAATTGTCCCGAATCAATCCTAAGCGCCAAGCCACTGGGAAGCTTAGGAAACAACAATTAGAATGAATGAAAACAAATAAAAATGATTGAAGCTTAGATATGGACATACCACACTCAAATATCAGGACAAAAAGTGATTAATTAAAAACCTCAGGAGTTGTGGTGTAGTTCAGTAAAGCATGATCTCACATGTAAAAGTCCTAGGATCATTCCTCAGTATCAAAAACTTTTTAAATGAATAAATAATACTGAACAAAAGCCAGAGATTTTTTTTTAGTTATATACATAGAGTCCCAAGGTAAGAGTTACAGTCAACTTGTTTTTGAGACTTCATGTGTCCTACCTTGCTTTCTATTATTGTTATTTCTATTATTGTTGTTTCTATTATTATTATTATTTCTATTATAAAACTGCAGGACCAAATAGCAACTTGGGGAGGAAAGGGATAACTTACATAAGTTTAAAGCTTACTTCTGGGATAAAAGAAAATAAAGCAGGGACTCAGGCAGAAATCTGGAGGCAGGAACTGAACCAGAGACCATGAAGTGATGCTGCTTACTGACTTGCTTTCTCAAGGATGCTCAAAGGGCTTTCTTATATTGCCCAGGTCACCTGTACAGGACTTGACACTGCTGACAGAGAATTGGGCCTTCCTCCATCAATCATCAATCAATAAAATGCCCTAAAAACTCACCTACAGACCAATCTAATGGAGGTATTTCATATATTGAAGCTCCTTCTTCCCAAATGACCTTACATTTTGTCAAGGTCAGTTTTTACAAATTGGCAATGAACTAACCAGCATGCCTTCTAAGCAAGATTGCAGGAGATTAAAATACAAAGCTTTGTGAAAGATAAATCCACAAACCTAGAATTCTACGTCCTGTGAAATTATCCATCAAAGTCAAAGAGAAATGAAGAGTTCATCAGATGAGCAAAATTTATGGTCCTCCCTTTCCAGGAACTGACTAGTAAGAAAGTCTACCATAAATTCAGCAGAGACAAGTAAGCTGGCATAGGTCAGAAGCCAAGTTATATAAGGAGAGGATGCCTCAGAATAGGAATAGAAAAGGCTAAAATACAACAGTGTACCTTTTATTCTTAATTGGTCTAACACAGAGCAATTATGCAGAGTAAAGCATCCACTCAATTATACCGAGATGTATATATTGGTACGTGCAAGCATATTTACATTTAAATACTGGGGTATTTTTTTGTTTTCATTTTTTCATAAGATGTATACAGAACAATGTTATTTGAAAGTGAACTTGGGTTAATTGTAAATATGTTTTCTGTTCAGGGCAGCAACTAGAAAAGAAAGTATAATTGTCAAATAACAAAGGAGATCAAAGAAATACGAAATGTTCTGGTAAAATTTCAAAAGGTAGAGAGAGTGAAGACAAATATGTAAAACAGCATTGGGGATGGTCCCCCAACTCATCAGTAGTTATCCTAAGTCAAAAGTCTAAATACACCGGTTAAAAGATGGATATTATTAGATTGCACCAGAAGTGGAGACGCAGTTGGGGGAAGTTAATGAAAGCGTGGTTGAGTTCAATAGCACACCCATGAACTGATTTGAATGGTGTTAACAACTTCATCCAATGAGAGTGGGTTATACAGTTTTTTTTTTTTTTTACAAGTCCCTGGTGCAATGTTCTCTATGATAGGCTACATTCTGGACCTTGAAATATACCTGAACAAATTTAAAACAATAGAAATCACATAATCAATTCACATCGGATAGAAGTATTAAACTGAAAATCAATAATAGAAAGTTGACAGAAAATTCTAAAATGTTAAAGTTTATGGGATTTATCATATTATGTTCATAGAGTGAAATTTATAGCACTGACTGTATATGCTAGAAAAGATGAGAGCTACACACCCAATCTATTGCTGTAGAAAAACCGAAAGAAGGATAAACAAATTCAAAATTAGCAGGAAAAAGGAAGGATGGGAAGTTGCAAATGAAATGGTTATCCTCAGCAAAATAAAATTGTTTCCTTGAAAAAAAATCACAAAAATCAATTAGCCTGTGGCCTTAATAATGAAGGAAAAGAAAGATTGCATGCAAAACGCTCATATGAGAAAGGAAAAAAGGGGCATCGCTATAGATCAAGTAGCTCATGATACAAAGTTAAAAAGACAAAAACTACAGACACACAAAAGCTGAAAAGTCTGATTACCTAGATGAAATGTACCATTTCGACTAAAGACAATTTATCAAAAGTCACAAGGAAAAGAAAGAAACAATTTGAACTGGCCTGCATCCATTTAAGAGATTAAATGACTAACTGTGGACCGGTTCACTGGTGAATTCTATCAATCATTTAGGGGAAAAAACATGCATTCCCTCCACAATCTCTTTAGGAAAATAAATGCAGATGGCATGCCTCTTGGCTTGCTTAAGGAGTCCGCATTATCCTGATAACATAAACCAGAGCGATCACAAGAAAAGGGTCTGTGTTGGAACAGTTCAGCAACAGAATCCCTGTTTCACATGCTTGAGGTGGTTGTGTAAACGGAAGCCACCCACACAAACAGGTGTACTCCCCCCCCCCCCGGAAGTATTTACAGATCAGTTCAAGGATCAAGTGAGATTTTTCCAGATTTAAACACTAGCATGATATCTGTAAATCCATGAACGAGTAGGATCCATCAGTCTAACGAGTGCTCAAGCCACTCTACGTGATTACTTTTATTAAAGAAAAATATAACTGACTTAAAATGAAGGCCTGAGACTATCAATGATTGGTTACACAAGCATTTAAAGCAATGAGGCTTTAGCATGCAAGATAAACAAAGAGCATGCTGTGTTCAATGGTTGGAAAAATTGGTAATTCTAACCCAACAGGAATGACTGGTGGAGGAAGTGTTCGTGAATAGGCACTGCCCGGTTCTTTACACATAATGGATGAGGGATTAAACCAGGTTAAATGGAAGCACCAAATTAAATGGATTCAGGAGCCATGGGGTGGCCCAAGCAATCAGCACGCCGAAACACCTGCTCTAAAATGTCAACCTATTTCTTCCTGCCGCAAACAACCAAACGCACGTGAGGCTCTGAGGCTGCAGAGGACGCCACGACAACACTGCCACAAGTGGCCTGTGAACTCCTTAGCACGAAGCTATTAGAAAATCAATAGTTAATTTATCATCAGGCCATATATCTGTGTCATAAATCCAAATGAAGACCATCACAGACGCCGCGAACGCTGGCGAACCTGTCTCCATCTTGGTCAAAGGTAACATGATGTCAATCCTGAACCCCGACAAACTCACTGGAGAGAAACAGGAGAAAATGGAGAATCACGCAGAAAGGATCAGTCTGAGGCAGGGGTAATGAAGTGAGGGGCTTGGTGAGCAGGTTGGAACTGGACTGAGATGTCAAGTGTGCAAAATAACATGTGCAGAACGCAACCTGAAAAACTGCAGTGG
Source organism: Microtus ochrogaster (assembly GCF_000317375.1). Lineage (NCBI taxonomy): Eukaryota > Metazoa > Chordata > Mammalia > Rodentia > Cricetidae > Microtus > Microtus ochrogaster. Next base: position 58,610,910 of record NC_022014.1, read on the forward strand.
ACTGATTCGTTTTTCAAATGTGTGTGTGTGGGTGTGTTGTATGCACGTTCATGTGTGTGCGTATGCATGCGGAGTCTGGCTCTACTGTTCTCCTTACTTCTTTGAGATGGTATTATTCATTGGACCTGGAGCTTGGTGTTTTGGTAGGCTGGCCAACCAAGAAGCTTCCAGTACCTGCCTCTCTCGGCCATACAATGCCGAGGTTGCAGGCACATGTGCCCATGCCTCATTTCTTAAATGGGTGCTGGGGATCTGAACTCAGGTCCTCATGTTTGTATAGCAAGTGCTCTTGCTGGCCTCGAACTCACAGAGCTCCACCAGCCTCTGCCTCTCGAATGCTAGGATTAAAGGCATGCGCCACCACTGCCCAGTCTTGCAAGTGCTCTTACTTACACTGAATTATTTCCATGGTCCTTCATGGGCATTTTAGATGGAGGAGGCATTGAGGAATTCTAATGAAAGATAATAAACTGAGCTTTGAGATTATCAATAAATAAGACTTTCACTGGATATAAGAAGTTACAAAAAATGATTATGAACTTTATTTGCATGAGTTGCATAAGAAGGAAGTATTTACTCCAGAATAAAATGTCAAAAAACTCATGTGTTGGCTTACAATATAAGCTTTATGTTCTCAGTTTCTATTATAACAACATCAACATAGCTGGGTAGTGAGGAAGAAATATTTTTGATGCTGGTGGTGATCTAGAAACCTAGGAATTAAGTCAACTTTAATTAAACATCATTCTCTCTATGAGGAGGAAAATATAATGAAAGCAATCCATTGTTTACCTTGGAATATTTTAGTTACTGCACACTTGGAATATTGTAGGAGATAGTGCTCTTTCAAAGGACCAAGAATCCCTTTAAGAGGCACTCCTCCAGGTGGAACAATGTTTAACTCCACCTGTGCTTCAAGCATAATTAAGTACCCGTAACACCATGAAAGTTTTATTAAATTACAGTGTTGGGAAGGAAATGTAAATTTGTCTTCCAATATGGCATTAGCATTTCAACCGCTTTTAAAATCCTGAATCTCATTAATAGTAAAAGTTCAGAGGAGAAGGGAAGTTGCAGGATTGAGAGAGTCCAAAGTGCCAATAAACCTTAGCTCTGTGCTACTTCCAGGCATTCGCTACCTCCCTTGTTCTCTGTTTGCTCAGCACCCATGAATGACAGAGTTTCTAAGTGTGAAAGAAGTGGCAAAGTTGGGCAAAAAAGCAAAATATCATTTTTAGACAAGCTTGATATTATATGACCAATGAGAGAAGCAAATGGGTTTTACCTGTCAGTTGGTTATGCTACAAAACAATAATAGCATAAGCACAGAAAACACTGGCTAGCCACTCAAATTCAAAAACCCAAAGAGAAGTCAGCAGATTCAAAAGCCCAAAGAGAAGGCAGCAAAGGGTTATACACATCTCCTAATATGAGGTAAGTAAAAGAATTTATTCGGGTCTTAGTGAATTCAGGAAATGAAATGATTATACTTGGTCTGCCACATGCAAAGAACATGGACTAAAATTAGAGAATTCAGTTACTTGGTGGGTATAGCTGACTGTGTTGAATAAAAACAACAAACCCCACTAATTTTGAGAGGCAGGGTACCCTAATGCAGAAGACCTTTCTTCATAGGAGAGGAGAAAGCTACCTCACAACACCATAATTCCCCGTGTGCACCAATCTAAGAAAGTATCATGTCCATGCAAATATTTTCATGGAAATTTAAGCTTGATGACCTTCTCGAAGTGACTGCAGATCAGCCCCATGGACGATGTAAATAGAGTTTCCATGATGGGAAACATAAGGACTTTCATAGGGGAAAAGGGTCAGGTGCACACCAGCTCCATGGTTTACTCTCTGATTCAGGTTGAAGTCTTAGTAAAGAACTATACACTCCCAGGCAGATGGGAATTTTTTGAAATTATTTTTTCCTCAACACACCATTTATTTCAAATGATAAGATTACAGCCTCAAGGAAAATCACACCTTTAAAATAAATCATTTGTCTTGGCTCTTCCCTGAGAGAGGTTGGGTTTTCCTGGAAAGTTAACACTCCTTCTCAGAGAAGAAATCAAAATAAACGTGGCACAGGCAAAGATGACATTTGAATCCAAACAAAAGTTTGCCTTTTGCAATTTCTTTTCTTTTTCTCCCTGATCATACAACCGGATGTGCTAAGAGAAAAAGTCTCAAGTTAGCTTTCCAATAGCTCTATAAATAGGTCATAAATATAGTCCCTGATAGGAAGATTCGCTCGCAAACTTTTGTCAATAGGACAAACACACCCTTTGAAAACTGCATTAGCTGGGGGTGGAGGGTGGGAAATGGATCAACAGAAAAGCTACAGGGGACAGGGCAGAGGCTTCTTGACTGAACAATTCAGTGCTTTACACTAGAGACATTGCTGTACGTCTCATGAGCTGAAACCACCTTTAGGCTAACAAACTTCCTCCCACAAGACTTCTGATCTCTTGTCTATGATGCATAAGTGTTGGTCCAATTAGAAGTTGCGTTGCTAATCCTTGACCAATTAACCTCTCCAGACTGTTTCATTCAGTGCAACTGCTCCATCTAACCTTGTGTTTACACTAGAGTTTGTCACATAGTAAATAAGTAGAGACATTGAACAATCTAGAAGTTCCATGAAGATACAATATGGGAATTGCCTCGGATGTCTGAAGGTTGAATTTTGGGCACCTTGACCTCTCTTGGATTTCTTCTGTTGTCTCAGCAATGTGGCTTTCTAGGCGCTGTCTTGTCTAGCTATCATTCAATTACACTTTGTAACATGTACTTTTCTGGTTTACACTTCTCAGTATTTGCATGCTATAGTACCAGCAGGTAGGCAGCCTTGTTCTACTGATGATGTCACCTTGAGTGCACACAGCGAGCATCCAGTGCAGACTGGGTTTCTTAAGAAAGTACCTTATCCAGTGACATTATCATTGGCTTCTCAGTCCACCCTCATTGTCAGCCACATTCAGAGAGTCCGGTTTGATCACATACTCATTCAGCTGACCTTGGTGAGCTCCCATATGGATTTTGATTCTACTGCATGTACTGGCCTTTTGGGAGCCTAGTCTGTTTGGATGCACTTCTTCCTAGACCTGGATGGAGGGAGAAGTTGGACTTCCCACAAGGCAGGGCACCCTGACGTCTCTTAGGACTGGAGAATGAGGGGGAGAGGGGAGGGGAAGGGAAAAGAGAGGATGGGAGGATGGGAGGAGTGGGAATGTTAAATAAATAAATAAATAAAAAGAAAGTACTTTATCAGACTGAAGACAGTATAGTATCTCCACAAGAAGCCCAGATGAAAAGACTCCCTTAGACTCTCATTAACCAGGGAATACTAGCGGGAGTCCCAGGAGAGGTCACTCGGCCACCTTCAAACAGACTCTGCCACCCATAACCATGACTCTTCAGAAATCCTCTGAGACCACTCTTTTTACCTCTTACATGAGAGTCTTTTGATTTGCACATTTGGGCATCTTGTGTTTACCCTTCCCTTCCTTTTCCTTCCCTTCCCTTCCCTTCCCTTCTCTTCCCTCCCCCCTCTTTCCCTTCCCTCCCCTCCCTTCCCTTCTTTCCCTTCCCATCTTAAAACATGTTACTGCCATCCCTCATTAGCATCGAGCCTCTGCTTTCTGGGGCTTGTGATATTATCCAAGCTTCAACCCACCTGTTTTTTTAATTTCTCATGTGGGACACCCCACCCCCTGTAACTCACAATGGATATTCTATTAATTTGCACACCGTTAGGTGCTTGCTTGGTTGGAGCGACACAGTATCTAGCCAAGTGTTTGTTCAGAAAATAGTAACTGTCTGCCTTCCGTTCTCACACTTGTTTTGAGCAGCTAGCAGGGATGATTTCGAGTTTTCCCTTGTGTCCTTTATCCCCAGGCTTTCACAGCCTCTGCCCTCACCAAGAAACACATCTGTCAACATTCCTCCTGGGTCCACCCTACTAGGTAACTTTAGTTTAATTCTGCTCTCTTCTGTTCAGAGTATTATTTTGACTAAAGAGATTGAAGGGAATTGCTCAGTTGCCTCTCATAGCAGAGCAGTGATTATACCTCACAGCCTTCCCATCACAGTATCTGACAAACAACAAAACAACAACAACAACAAAACCCAATATTTTTGAAGGGATAAATTACCTCAATTCACTACACTTCTTCATTAAAAATCAAGTTGTCACTAACGCACTGAGCACTTTGAAATCCAAATTTGAGCAGACACAGCAAAATTAGGGATAATTATCACAGTGTCCTAGGGCTTAATAATCATCCAGTAAGTGTTAATGGTGAACATTATTGTTTACATTAAACAAATAATTCTTGTCTTTGAAAACTCTACCCAACTTCCCATTATAAACTCAAAGGAAGATTTTTCACTTAACAACTTGCTGAAATAAACAGTTTTGAAGTATATATTGTTATTCCCTCTGTGGCCTTATAAGGCGAAATAATCCTATAAGGATGAGAGGAGTCCCAAGTAAGGAACCTGAGTGCATATTACTGTAATAAAAAGTAATTATGGGTAAAAATGAGTCACTTGTAACTCTAGTATGTAGGAACCAGATATTTTAAAGAAAAAGTAAAGACAGACAGCCACGAATGTCCAAGCCATGATCATGCATGAGACTCATGTCGGTTCATGAAAATGCTTGGAGACACTGATGACCCACGTTTCTATAGTTCTATAGTAAAAGCCACACATATGGGTGGGTATTACTTATGGCTAAGCACTATTTACTCTACAAATAAATTACTATGTAGCTTCCCTTGTTAGGGTCACATGGTAGCCTTCTAGCTTAAGAGACTGAAATAACCATGCATTTATCTTGTCACTACAGGTACTTACAGTGTAATTACAAGGTCACCAGTTACCATGCAGTTCCGCAGTTTCCACATTGTAGTTCTTAAGCAACAACAACAAAAAAAAAACGTACACTGTCTTTTCAGTACCTTCCCGGGGCCCGATCTGTGTTCTACCGTCTCACTTGACATGGGAAACAGATGCAACGATATTTTTAAAGAAAAACAAATCAAAACATACTCATTGGAAAAATCACTCACGCTGTCAGTCATCTGGCTCAGAGACTCCACCTTCTGGGATTTCTAAAAGTTATTATATTGTAGTATCACGCCAAATTTAGACAGCGACTCAAAAGAAAAGGTAACATAAAATGCCATTTTGTTTAGGAGTGCCAATTTGATAAGAGTTGCTGGCAGCATAGAAGAAGAAGAAGCAGCACACATTTAAAGTTGTAGGCTTCCTGAACAAAACAGGACAAAATGGCAAGCCATCCTAATTCCTGTCACACCCACCAAGTGTCATTCTCCTGAGCTGCATATATAAGTTCCTTTCTCTAGGCCTGTTAAACATGGTAACATTCCATACATAATCTTGTCGTTGGCTGCATGCTCGATGATAGAACTAAATTAGGGGTTTCATTAAGGTCTTTTAAAAGTCTTCAAATCTTCCTTCCTTTATGTAGAGAAGCAGGTCACTGCTTTGGTAGTCAAGATTTGAACAACTCATTCCAAATTTATTATAGGTTACTATCATACAGAGAATAATAAAGAATTTTTTTAATTACTTTAGATCATAAGAATGGGCTGATAGATATTCCATCAATGTTATGATTCCCTTGGATGGAGAAATGCTAAATGCTAACCCAAACAGATTTTAAAACCATAATTACTTGGTAAACAAGGGAGTCATAGCCAAATAATTATTCATGAGTACAGATTAAATTCTTCTAAAATTTTTTTCCTAAATTTCTTATTGAATTCTTCTATCTGTGGCAAAGTCACTAGGCATAGCACCATCAAAATGCTGTCGCTTCCCCGATATGTTTTAAACAAAACCAGCAAGCAAGCTGTATGGCGGGTTTTGGTAGTGGGTATTTGTTCTTTCTCTAGTCATGAGGCATAGACAAGTTAGCCAGCAAGGTGGAGATGCAGTATAAAAGGCTGTTTTGAGAAGCAAAAATCAGGTAATGACCAAAGGATCCCATCATTAATTCTCATATTTAATGATGATAAAAGCCAGCAAAGAAACTGTAGGCGATAGAAAAGTGGGGTAATGTTCTCTTCTAAGTGGACTATCAGGGATGAAGACTAGACTAGGGGAAGCCCAAGCGATGCTCTATCACCTCGTGAATTCACCAAGGATCATTTTGGAATGCCAGGTCATAATTAACTTACATATATTTTAATCTGTTAGTATTTTAAGGACTTCTTTGGACTTTTCACTGTAATTCCTAATTTACAACGTCAAAAAGACACAAGGTACAGGGCCTACCTATAATGTGTCCTTTTTTATTTTAAAAGTACAATGATTGTGTATATGCCAAGATGATCTAAAATGCTTACAGGCTAGTCAATGGGGCACAAAGGACAAAAGACAGTGATAACTGTAAATTGTCCTTATCTTTCTCTTATTTTTTTTCTCTTTTAATAAAATGGGCCTCGTGTATCCCTCTATGTAAGCCTCTACTTCTCTATGTAGCTCAGGATAACCCAGAACTTACGATCCTCCTCTCTCTACCTCCCAAGCTGCTTTTTCAATATGACTTACAAAAATATATCCACCTATTAGAAGCCATGTAAGAATTAAGAAAAGCACAAAATAGTAGAGAAAATGGAAATAAAAGCATGCATGAATTAAAACAATGTTTGATCAAACCATTTGAAATGGCTTGGTGGCAGAGAGCTGGTGATGGGTATAGCTTTGCCAAAATAGGGTGGCGAGCGGAAGAAACCTGCTTCAGCCAGCTGGCTGCGGAGATGCATAGAGAGAACTGTGAATGGGACACTCGCATTGACCTTGTAGTTGTTGGAAGTAAGAAAAATGTCTATTATTAGTGGTGTACTGACCCATAGGATCTGGCCAGTAAATGATTCACCCCGTGTTTATGCCGCACTTTCGTAAGCATGCATTGCAATGACTGTTCCCATTCTGTTCTTTCATACTAATTTTCAGTAAGGGAGAAGCACCGTACCTTTAAGTTTTAAATATAAAAAATGACACTGATTAACCTTTAAAATGGTGCCATTTAATCAAAGCAAGTAGATCTTTAATGGGTTTTAAATGGACTAATAAATCACATGTTTTTTTTTCTAACATGAAAATAAACGAAATATTTTTTGTGGGGGTAGAAAATGTACTATTTTCCTTCTCAGACTGTTTGCATGAATGCAGACGTGAAGATAGCTGACAGGGGCTCCAAGTGAGCACCTTCCTTCTATCCCAGCATGCTCTTAATTCGTCTATCTTTTTCTTTGCCTGCTTGGGAGCAAGACTCCCGTTTACACTGGTAACATTTCAGCAACCTTGACAGCTTTTGAGACTAGGTCTAAGAACACACATGAGTATCATGTAGAAGGCAATTGATCTTCCCCTCCAGGAGAAAGTGACCAGAGAAAATGAGTATGTTTTCTGCTCGTCCCCCTGCCATTACTAATTCTCCTCAGGCACAAACGAAGAACAGAGCAACCCTTAATCTCTGAAAACATAGCCTGGACTCCTGGTGTTCAGCGCTGAGTGTTTGGACAAATAGCCCATTGGTTTTCCTGAAGATACACATAACGTGTGCTCTCTGGGGATGGGCAGGTTTCTCTGTGATAGCGCTCGGTAGCTTACCTTGTGCCTGGTTTAGTGTTGGTTCATCCAAACCAGCGGACTGAATGATCCAGAAAAGAAAGTGTAAGCCTCATTATTTGGGATTAATCTACTTGTTTTGACCACACACCGACCTAGGCACTGAATAAAGTACCAATCACGGTAAACTGAGGCTCAGCTCTGTACAGCCTTCACTGGACTGAGTCAGGGAGGTACCAGAGAGGCTCTCCAGGTTGAAAGAGTAGGGGGGAGGGGGGAGAGCTAATTAATGTCTAGGGAGGCATCAACTCCTGAGCCAGCATTTAACAACAGTCTCTAGTATCTGGGGCTTCTGCTATGTTAGGCACTTCAACCGAAAATCTGACAAGCACTATTTCACTTTATTCAATGACTCAATTAGGTTTACATGATTGATGTTGCAGTTCTACAGATGTGGAAAGTGAAATCCAGAATGATTGTAGAACTTGTCCAAGGTCACAAGGCTATTTTGAGTGTAAAAGGTTCCTAATACACAGTACCTTGGGGGAATGTCCCCCTGTCACTTCATTGCCACCAATGAAATCTCTATCCAAATGACCCTTCACATGCCTCTTTTCTTATAAGAGGAAGCAGTCTGTCTTGATCACGCAGCATCTGGGATTTTTTGTTTTCCTAAATGATAGCCTCCTACTTGTCTTCTAGATTTAAACCCTCTCTTCGGGTGTCGCTTTGCCATTAGGCTTTGACAGTGCTCAAACCCATGTCAGCATTATCCCTGGTCTCCATCGCTTTTGAGTCAAAGCGTTGCATCGCTTTGTCCTGGTCCACTTCAGCTCTTGCTCCACTATAGCAAACTGCCCCTCTGCAGAATCTGCTTTTTATTATTTATTTATTTATTACCTAAAACAGGACAAACAACAGGGACACTTTTTGTCATGACCTGTGGCTTCTGACTCCAGTGACCACCTGTTGAAACCACACACACACTTGTCTTCTGAATTTCTGAATTTCCCTTCTGGCTCTCCATTCCTTAGAAGGCTTCGACCCCAGTGACCCTTTGTTGAAAGGCCTCAGGGGTCTTGTTGACAAGGTTCTCCACTGCTGTCTTTCTTCCCTGTTAAATCACTGGGGGTGATAGTTCAGGCTCACCGTCATCTTTTCCCCACGGATGATTACTATCCCTAAATTGCCAGCTGAGGTTTCTCATTGGCACAGCAGAACTGTACATTTTCCTGTGCATTCAGCATCATGGCCATATGAATACATATTGCAAATTACATCTTAGCACAGTTTAGCCTCTGCTCAACATATTCTTTCTACTCTTTCTCATTGGAAAACAATTGTTTTCTGGGTTCCATTCATGTAGGCCAAATTTCTGAAATGCTTGACCTTTCAATCTCCGCTACACTTTTTTTTTTTTTGTCTACCAAATACTTCTTTAAAGTTCCAAGTATCCTCTGGTAGTCTCATCCCAAGGCAGGCATTTGTCATATGTGATGGTTTAGACCTCTATACTCTGTCCTGTATTTGCCTCTTCTGCGAGTGCCTTAGTATGGTATTTCTTAAATACCTATCAGATCATACCTTACACCTACGTCATCCCTTCCTTTTTTTTTTTTTTTTGTGTTTATTTTTTTGTTATGGTTGCAGGGCCATACTGTGCTTTTTTTCTCTTTTTGTTATGTTTTTTCT
>NC_022014.1:58620312-58634505 GCF_000317375.1 Microtus ochrogaster
TAGCTCTGTAGACCAGGCTTGGTCTCGAACTCACAGAGATCCACCTGCCTCTGCCTCCCGAGTGCTGGGATTAAAGGCGTGTGCCACCACCGCCCGGCTGCGTAATCCCTTCCTGATCAGCCCTTTCCCACTTCCACTTTCCTTATCCCAGCTATTTACGGTTTGGTTAGAACTGCCCTCGTGGAGTCAGCGACTGCAGTGTGTTCATCATTCCTGGATTCTAGCACAATCTACAGTGGTTGGCATGGTGTTGTCTTTCCCAACTGGGTATAATTGCCAGCCCTACTACTTCTTTGCACATCGAATGACATTTACTGCTAAGCAAAAACATGTTTTACCTCAATACCTCACACAGAAAAGACTTGCTGTTTTATTGAGACAAGCCCCGGTCCCACCAAATATAAGAGAGTTTACACTTTCTTGACTTCATCTTCAAACTGTAAGTAGATTTTAGTCATTATCCTTCATACTACATTTTACCTTTCTGTGGTCTATCTATCGCTTAAAAGTAATTGAATTCAAAGGCAATATTTTCACTCATTCTACTATTTCTATCTTCACCACAGGACCACCCACCCAGTAAGAATTTAATAAAGGATATTGAACTAAAAGTGGCATTCAATGGATAAGGACCTTTAGTATTAAGATTAAGCAAATTCGCATGTGAACTACATTATTTTGAAAACCACATTGGAGCACCGGACTGAAATCCCAAGGTCCAAATCAGGAGCAGAAGGAGACAGAGCATGAGCAAGGAACTCAGGACCGCAAGGGATGCACCCACACACTGAGACAATGGGGATGTTCTATTGGGAACTCACCAAGGCCAGCTGGCCTGGGTCTGAAAAAGCCTGGGATAAAACCGGACTCGCTGAACATAGCAGACAATGAGGACTGCTGAGAAGTCAAGAACAATGGCACTGGGTTTTGATCCTACTGCACGCACTGGCTTTGTGGGAGCCTAGGCTGTTTGGATGCTCACCTTACTAGACCTGGAAGGAGGTGGGAGGTCCTTGGACTTCCCACAAGGCAGGGAACTCACACTGCTCTTCGGGCTGATGAGGGAGGGGGAGTTGATTGGGGTAGGGGGGGAAATGGGAGGCGGTGGCGGGGAGGAGGCAGAAATCTTTAATAAATAAATAAAAATAAATAAATAAAAAACCATCAGGAGGAATTATAGGCCATTTAGCCGAAGAACAAACAAGATTTATTTTGCAGATCAGTTAACCCAGGAACACATATTTCTGGACATTGTGCTAGACAATGGGAAAGTCCTTAATTAAGGAATTTCTCTCTGTTTGATCTAGATATTTCATGTACAAACTGAGATGAAAAAGAGTATTCTCCAAAATCCCACTACTTTGTAAATATCTCTTCTTAATGAGGGCATAATTAACCATACAGGGCAGACAAATAGGATAGGATAAATGTCACTAAATGGCTGAATTGCCCTAAAGTTAAAACAAACAAACAAACAAACCTGGTTTGCTGTAAATAAGTAGAGGTAGCTGTTCAATCAAAAGGCAGAACACATCTTCAGACAGCTGAGGCTTCTCAGTGCGAACTCTAATCCCCTCTACCCCGAAAATAATTGTCATGGGAAATTGTCATTTGGCTAGGAAATATATGTCTTTAAATAGATATCAAAGGCACCTCTCTACATTCTCCAACGCATCTTCAAATCAAGTACACAATTATTTTATTTTTGTTTCTAACACCCTGACCATATATATATGTATCAACTTTGTCTTTGAATGTGCAGATCCTGAATATTTATATACCTTTCAAGTCGATGTAGCTTACTGAAGAAAGAGCGCAGCTCAGTCACATCTATTAAATATTAAGTATTTTGCTGGTAATGCAGAAACAGGTACACGGGCCTGTGATCATGGTCTCTAGAGATAGGTCTGGTTGCTTCCTCCCCCAACTCTTTGCTTGCAAAGGAGATTAAAAATAAAACCAAACAAAGCAAACCAAACCTGTGCTAACAGAAAACTGGCTTAAATAACACATTGAACAGTAAATGTGGGGTTAGGATGAAATGTGCTTGAAGTTGCATATTACACCCAAAAGAGCACTGCCATAATTCATAGTGATTAATGCTAATGTCAAAAATATTAAAGAAAGTAATAATGATTTGTATCTTCATGTAATGGGCTATCCTTTCTTTGATCTTTTATTCTCTTTGATCAATGAAATTAAGGGGCAATAAATTTCAAACCAATAAAGAGGAATTCATCTTCACCCAGCACATTGGTCAGCCTGTGGGAATAACTGCCACGGGAGGTCAGAGAGACAAAATGCTAAGGCTGGTGTTAAAAAGGGATCAGATAATTTTACGACCATTAATAACGTTTGTCATGCTGCAAGCTCACACACAGATAAGGGGAATCCAGCTATCCTTCTGGGCCCAGACTAATTACCTTCTGGGTCACCAAGACTCTGCTTGGCCAGCACACAGTGCTGGTGACTGTTACCGTTTCGGAAGGGATTGTGGCTATGGAGTGAAGAACCAGGTCAGTGAAGTCCCCCAAAGGCTAGAAGGCCTGTATATCTAGGCAGAGAAACCGTTAAGCCCTCAGTGAAATGAAAATATTTCTTTGAAAATCCTAGGCTCCTTTGTTTACAAGAAACGAACAAACAAAATCAAGAATGCTTTCCAACTTAACTGTCCAAAATGTTATCATTTCCCAGGACCGTGAGGCTCTTCATAGACTGTCTATTAGATGATTGGGCACTTGGTAGGCAGGGTACAAGTGAATCATGTGCCCAGCCAGTTGAGTCAGCCTCGGCCTATTTCCCCAGTTGTTTCTCAACAGTAGCTGATTCTGGTTCAGGCCCTCTGCTTCTCAAGACTTTGTGCCTGTTGTAGATTTCTGAATATTGGTATAAATTAGGTTTTGGTAGGCATATCTGGATTTCCAAAGGTTTTACGCAGCAATCTTTTCTGTTCTAAGCACACCCTCCTAACAAGATCCTTACATTCACTGATCTTAAGTGTCTATAACTGCTAAGCAGGTAAAACTTCCAGGCAAGTGCGTCCACAAGGTGCTACCTTCATCATGATTTCCATGTCACAGCCAAAGAACTGTATCCTATTCCCATAGTCCGTCATCACCTACATGCATGTAGCAAATTTGCTCCTTGTGTCTCACTCTCTTTCCAGCCAATGCTGGACATGTCGCGACAGACAGGACGCATTTATTAGCGTCTAACAACTTACGGGTTATGGAAAACTGACCACGATGTTGCTAAATCATGCCATTCACAGCTCTCAGCAGCAGGATCTCATGAGCCTCTAATAGGCTTATAATAAACAAACACATCTACCTTCATAAAACCGCAGGGGTAATGCTCAGGTTGGCTGTGGTGGGAAAACCCTCGCCATCCTCGCTAATTTATTTCGAAGACTCAGTAGTTAGGCTCCATACATTTCCATACTGGTAACTACAACAAGGCAAGAATAATAACTGTGGCAGGCATCTAATAACACCAACACTTACTAACGGCCATTGCACAAAACACCAGCTGCTCTTTGAATAGTAACACATCTGGGCGTTTAAAGAAGTGCCAAAAAGGAATGATTTTTCCATAGCCCCATTCAGACACTAAGACCATAATGTTTAGATATGGTTTAAATAAATATTTATAGTATCAAGTCGCTTTCTTACATATCTGTTAGTGTGTATTTTCCCAGGAACTTCCCTGGTAATCTCACATCTTTTCTGATAAATCTTTTATGGGTTTCTGTGTTCCCGACTCTAATCCTGCCGCTGATTGATGCCGCAATGCCAGTTTAAAGCTAAGACACCTGACAGCCATCCCATCCGGGGACAAGAGCTGTAGCCTCCCAGCAACCACTTACAGCTGGTGCAAACGAGTTAACCTCAAGGTTAAGATGTAAGAACCATTCTGAGCACTGATTCTGCCAGGGAGAAAGGCCTGGGCTGATAATGTAAATTAGGGCTCATCATCATTTAAAGCTGGAAGAATACTTTAGATCCCTGCTCGAGTTCTCAAAAGAATGGGATGAGAAGAGTGGAAGACAAGGAGTCCGCCAAGATCTTGCAAAGTCGTGAAGTCGTGGTGCCGTGTGGCACCAAAAGGTTTCCACTTTTAATACAGTTTTTTTTTTTTTAAAAAGCAGCATGTGTGAATATTTTTAGATAAATACTTCTTCTGCCAAAGCAAAAACAGGGTCCTTACATGCTGAGGTGAAACTTCTATTATTGTTGAATGCTAGAAATGGGAGATCAGCAGTCTGAGTACCAGACCCCTCCAAAAATGCAGAAAACGGGACCATGCCTTCCAATAGAGCTCCCTCCGGAGGCATGTGGGTGAGGCATGAACCGAAGTGAGCACTTGCGCCTTGCACTGCTCACTTATGCTAATACAATTTTAACATATTTCCCCCGGAATATTCATTTCAGAACCTCCAGTTCCTTTGGCTATAGATATGCTTTGAGAAAGGATAAATCTTTAAAGGGAAATAAATTCTACAAGGGCTGATGTGTGGCTTCACACATCACAGGAGCACAGCTGTTTTTGGCAGCACCAAATCAAAATTCAATGCTGCCTCAACCTTCTATTTTTGTAAGAGATATTGCATTTATGTTCTGTTTCATTTCCATTTGCTTCCACAACCCAGGCTGAGAAATGAACTGCCGCCCTACCAGTGACGTTAGACAGGAGCCATGCTGGTCTCAGATGGATAGGATGCTACCACCAGTGCACTTCTGTGAGCACGGGGGCCAAACTTGAATCCAGCACTGCTAATGGCAGACGTCTGACACTCTGGGTTGCTCTCCAGTTACTCCCTGAAGACGTCATATCAGCATCTGGACTCTGAGCCCTGACAAGGAAACCTGAAATTGTGCAATTCAAGATTCCTCCCTGGTGCCCTTGCATTTGTCCAGAAGTTTCTACTTGACTCATGACTGGAGGTGTCAGCTCCCTCTCCTAGGAATATATAGTTCTGATATAAAGCAACACTGGACATATTAAGCTTGTCATCGGGGTCGGCAGGTAATCTCCCATCCTAATATGCTGTTGATTTGATGGTTTAAAGACTTAGAGCATTTAAGAAAGCCTCACGCACAGCACAAAAATACAGGTACCAAATTCCGCCCGTCCTTCATCACTCTGTCACCTTTTCTTGATGTCTATATTTCCTCCTAAATTTTCTGCAGCTGGATATGGGCTTCCCTTCTGCAGACATCAAAGACAAAAGTATATTATCAATTAAAAACTGAATAAGCTAAGCCCATGGGTATTCCCCAGCTGTTTTGCTGAAGGTATCCACACTGATTTTTTTATAAGCCTCGTCATCTTTCAAGCTACTCTCAACAACATCTACAGGCAGAAAAGCATACGCTAAGTTGAAAACTTTGACTTCTGTGATATGTTAAAAGCAAAGGCCTGGATCCTGAAGATTATCCTGGCAGAGGTTGTCTCTGCTCTACTCTTCAGAGACAACCTAGCCTGCAACCAGGAGTTTTATAATTTCTCTGATAAGAAAAGTCCTTAAGTGACGTGTCGTTAACAAAAATGCATTCTTCAATAATCAAAATGTGGAGACCAAGATAGTAATCGAAACTCAGAAGTTCATTAAAAGTGAAGTCACTGTATCTCTCCTTCCTCAGCTGAAATCAAACTGAATATGGTCAGCAAAGAGGCCCACGGTTCCTGGTCACTGATGATAGCTCCATTGCTCTCCTCTTTTTCTTTCTTCCCAGTCTTAGCTCTGCTGGTTTGGCTTCTGATCCTTCTGGACTAAGGAGGAAGCAGAGAAAGAATAAAGGGAACGGGCACAAAAGAGATTACTTGACTAGCATCCCTGGAAGCTGAGCTTGGGATAGTAGAGTCAAGGAAAAGCCCAAGGTCCATTTTACCAAACATTTCTTCTGTGCCCTTGTATTATGAGGGTCCCAGGTACAAGTACCTTGGGTTCTGCCACTGTCTGCTCTTTCTGATGCTAGGAATGCTCCATAGGCCCCAGCCCCCACAGTTCTTAAGTTCTCAGTAAGAGACCCCTCTTGATTAACTTCTAAGATGCCTTTGATGCACAGCCTCTGCCTAAAGAACCCATAGAACTATCTCTCACTTCCACCCTCAGAAACTGAAAAACCTTAGCCAGGTCCTGACAGGCCCTGGCCTTGCTCCTTCTCTGGGCTCCATTGTCCCATCTTCTCCTCTTTAGAAATGAGCATTGAGTCACACGCTGTGTGTACCTCAGGGACCATGCGGGACTCCAGGTCACTTCCTCTCTGAGTGACACTGCTTAGTCTGTTGAATCAGGGGAGGATGACAGTTCCTGATCTTTACAAGAAACTGCAACCCCTCCCAAGACATTTCGCCTTCCCTGTCCAGTTCCTGCAGCCTTCTACCCTCTTTAGAAAGAAGGTTATATGCTCAGACAAGTGCAGGAAAGGCAAGCGATGAGGTAAAAGTGGCAGATCACAGATTGCAGCACCTGTCAAGCAAGGTTGATTTGGCTGGCCTAAAACGCTGTGGCATAATGGAAGAAAATGGGACCTGGGATAGAGAATGGCCAGAGAAGTCCCAATTTCACTGCTTGCTATTGTTAAAAATAAAAATTCACCATTGATACGTCCATAATACAGCCCTGTTATTTGGGAATGTATTTGAAGAAGCACCTAACTGTAGGACTTCAGTATAACCTTCCCTAAGCCACATCAACCAATGAAAAACAATACTCATAAATATGAATGATTTCTTGGCCTTTAGATCAGTCAGGGAAATTCTTCTCCTGAGTGATCACATGACTGCCTTAAGAAATGAAATGACGCCGGGCGATGGTGGCGCATGCCTTTAATCCCAGCACTTGGGAGGCAGAGGCAGGTGGATCTCTGTGAGTTCGAGACCAGCCTGGTCTGCAGAGCTAGTGCCAGGACAGGCTCCAAAGCCAGAGAAACCCTGTCTCGAAAAACCAAAAAAAAAAAAAAAAAAAAAAAAAAAAAAAAAAAAAAAAAAAAAAAAAAAAAGAAATGAAATGACTGTAAGACAATTTAAAGATTGCAGCAGAATGATACAGGGTGCGGGGTGGCTTCTATAAAGAGTGGGAAGTTGCAGGGTGGATAGCTAAAGCTCTTCCATAAAATACAATGCAGAATAACCTCAACAGAACTGAAGAAATAAGCACTTACATTAATTAACTGTGTGAGGCACAGGAAGAGAGAGTCACAAACTCTTATCTCTACCCCAGATCCAGGTTAAAGAGAAATTTTTGTTGAAAGCAGGATTTGAGAAGCCAAAACAAAACAGGACTTAAATGGCAAATTATAATCAGCGTAGGAGCATCTTTCAAGTCTCACTAAACATCTTCATTATGATCTAGGCCAGAGAAATAAACAGCAAGTTAATTAAACCTACAGGTAGTATTAATTCCGTATAAGGGGCAAAGAGTAGGGAGATAACAAAAAGCCTGTGAAGGTTAGGACCCGAACCAGCAAATTGAGGGGAATTTGAGCAAGTGCATGTGTTTAACAGAATGAGGCCCTTAGAAAATAGGACAGTAAACCGCAAATTCAGCTGATTATGCCAACAATTAAATACATCCTAGATGCAATGTTTTGGGAAAATAAGCATCGGCATCATTTGGCTTTCCCACTCTGACAGAAAATAATGATGGATACAGGGACTAACCATTCACCAATGACACCTCTGTCCGGGAGGAAAAAATTATTTCCATTGGCTACAATATAGTATTTTGCAGATAAAAATCTGAGAATACACGCAGAGACTTAAATGGAAAAGAAAACACCTTGCCTCTTTGAATGCGGTAATTCCTTTTTCTCGCTACTAGGAAAGTTAAGATTTGAAAGGGTATAATTTATAAATGAGCTATCTGGCAAAGCTTACGAATTATTAAACAAAGCAAATGAGACACAGCAAAGGAGAAATGTAGCCTATAGGCCCTGATCCCCACACACCTGCTGCTCTTCTTCTCCTTCCAGCTTTGCTTGTGCAATGCTTAGAGCAAACCGTCACACTTGACCCTTCTCCAGGGCCCTCGCTTGCTCTCCTTAAGTCTAGCACATCCTTCATCCTAGGCTTTGTAGCATCCAAAGTCCTCCCCTCCAAGTAACTAGGAAACGTCATACCTGAGGTTGGCCTTCCTAACAAGTTGCTGTTTCATACTGTATAATTTTGTTACAAGACTTACCATTATTATGACCTGAATCCATCTCACCAGTGACCTACTGTTTGCTCGCTGATGCGTTTCTGTCTTTCACCCTTAGCCTCTCAGACCTAAGCCAGAAGGATTGCTTTCACCCACGCTACAACTTAATGTGCTTTAATAGCAGCTCCTGCAA
Source organism: Microtus ochrogaster (assembly GCF_000317375.1). Taxonomy (NCBI): domain Eukaryota; kingdom Metazoa; phylum Chordata; class Mammalia; order Rodentia; family Cricetidae; genus Microtus; species Microtus ochrogaster. The sequence goes on from NC_022014.1 coordinate 58,628,649, forward strand.
AGAGATACTTATAAAATCATATGATCTGTATACATGCAATCTAAGTAATGTATAATCTATAAATTCTATGTATATCGGTGTATGGTCTGAGAAGAGATGGTAAAAAACACTGTCTAGAAGAAAGGAGACATGATATAGAAAACGATGTCATTGTCAGTGGGTAGAATCAAAGAATCAGAATTGAGACTCAATTTTTAAATGAGCAGTTACATTGACATAAGTTCTTCAGAGTCGTTAAGCTTACCAATTCTGTAATTACATATTTGGTCATATTAGTCCCCCAATAATGAAATTCCAAGGATCACTTCAGCAGTCGCATCAAACCAATGTGTATATTTACTCATAAAAATTCATAGGAAGTTAACTACCATGCGGTTCGTTCCAGCTTTCTTTTTTTTCTCCAATAGAGTGAAATTAATGTGTGCAATCTAATGAGATATGGTGCAATTAGAGAATGACTGTGCATAGTGATATCTCTGCTTGTATATGTTTCAAATGAAATAGAGTCTGTGGTGACATTTCTGGAATCGAAAGAATGAAAAGCAAAATTAAATTGCTATTAGATTTCAAATTGCAGCTGGGTACCTGAATACAAAGTCAATCTGTGAAAAGCTGAGTTTTAATGTACCTCTACCGATATTAAAAATAATGTGATATATTTGTAGGTTTGATGTATATTCATAAAGAAGTATATAGCCTAGATTACATACCAAGAAATAATAAAACACTGTAATTGATAACAAAAAAAAATCCCACCAAAAGTCCTAATGTACTGCTGGACTCTTCTATCATTTGAAGAAGATGCCTGAAGATAGTATTCATTCTGACTATACCTAAACGTTCCTGTGGGCAGAGCCTGTAGTAAGTGAAGAAGATTACCATAACCCAGGATTCCCAGCTTCCACAGGACTTAGCATTAGTACAGAGAAGTACTGGTGGAAAATAAAAATGACAAAACTAATTTTCCTAAATCACTTTCAAATTTTCTCTCCCTCCCTCCTGCCATCTCTCCTTCTCTTCCTCCACCCCTGAAAGGTTTTCTCTGTGTAGCTCTAGATGTCTTGGAACTAGCTCTGTAGACCATGCTAGCCTTGAACTCACAGAATGCACAGAGATCCACATGCCTCTGCCCACTGAGTGCTGGAATTAAAGACTTCTCTATCACTGCCCAGCTATCTATTTTTCTCTTAGCTTTCTTTCTTTCTTTCTTTCTTTGTTCCTTCGTTCCTTCTTTCCTTCTTTCCTTCGTTCCTTCGTTCCTTCGTTCCTTCCTTCCTTCCTTCCTTCTTTATCCCTTTCTTTCTTTTTCTTTTCTTTCTTTTCTTTTCTTTTCTTTTCTTTTCTTTTCTTTTCTTTTCTTTTCTTTTCTTTTCTTTTCTCTTTTTTCAACCAGAAACAAGAAGGAGTAGTACAGTGTAACGCCCTGAATTATATTATCTAATTCCGTCCTCTTTTCTGTGACACTGGACATTTGCATATACAGGCTTCTTTTTACCTTTCTTTGGAGACAGGGTCTCACTGAGTGGCCCATGCTTACCTTGAACTCACTCTGTAACCCAGCCTGCTATGCATTTATCATCTTTCTTTCTCAATGTCCCAGTCATCTAGGTTTGATTAGAGATCTGCAACGCTGGGCTGGCTTAATAATAGCATCTATCAACTAAGTGAGCCTATGAAGGGATGACGACATCTTAGGAACTACATCTTCAATCTGGGTTAGCTAAGAGTAACTCACAGTTGGCTGGAGCATTGAAAGTAGTTTGTGGCAAAAAAAGTCATGTGGAAATACTTCATACACTTATGCGTTTTGAGATAGTTGATAAGTATTTTGATCTTCTCTATAGACCTTTCTCCTTTCTCCACCTCCTACAATTTATCAAGCACCAACTACTCCAGACAATTGTGATATAAGGCATTTCATCAAACCATTAGACTTAGAGGCCAGTAATTGTTTTTGTTATTATGTGACAGATACACACACTAAACAATACTTTGATGTTTCCATGCAGAATATCCATGCAACATGTTTCATTAAAAAGGACTGTTTTGATTTCTTTATATATTTGATTTAAATTGGAAAAATTATAAAAAAAATTCTACTATATGATGTAAGACTATTACGTTTAGAATGGGATCTAGCTCATGGGTAGAGTGTTTGTTTTGCATGCTCAAGGTCCTGAACTCAAACTGCAGAATCACCAGAAAAGACAAGACTCTTATGTTATACTATCAATTACCATACATGGAAAATGTGAACACCAAATCCTCTTCCTGCAGAAAATTCCCCGAATTATAAATATTGGATGACAGGAGAGGTGTTGCAGCATGCATACTTTTACTTACTAAGGACAAAAGCCTCCCCTAATGAGTATCAGTGTTACCCAGAAAGAGGAAGCTGAATTACACCTGTCTGGATGCTTGCCGTATTTCAAGTGATGCCATTCTGAAAGCTTCATGGCCCTCTCCTCTTAGTATTAGGAACAAAACACCTATAATATATTTTCATATGAACGACAAGAAGAATATGTACAAAATCAGTGTAAATTAAACCTAAACTGATTAGCTGGCTTTCACTTTTCAAACTGTACCTTCAACAAAAAGAAGTATCAAGTGAAATTGCCAACAAACCTTTCAAAGGCCACTCATCAGTGTTAAAGACCACAATCAGCTTGGCATAATTAACTCCATATCTAAGGAAGACAAACAGAAGCAACAGTTCAATGCCTAAACCCATAGCTTGAAAGATGGGAGTTCAAATGGGTAAAAACTGAACTCGGGCCAAACTACTTTATCCTGCTCACCTTGTTCCATAAATCAAGTAGAAAAATAACTGTACATCAGCAATGTTGTATATTAGTTCAGTATTATTGGACTGAATTTCATTATTTTATAAAGTGAATTTCTTCACAAAATAGCATGAATACAAAGATATGAATTATATATGTGCTTCATCACAATATACTTTTGCCTCTAACTTTAGTGCTGTTCCTGCAGATATTAGACACACACACACACACTTTCCTTTGCATTTATCTCCTTTCTGTCTAGTTTTCAACACTCTGAAAACTATTGCAACAAGCCTCTGTGCTTTGTGTGTCTGACCTTTATCCCTTCATGATGGTTTCCTGTTACACTGCTTCCATGAAGCCACTTGATGTTGATTCTCATATTTATACCTCAATTTTTGAGCTGGAAAAAAGTTCTTAGATAAACATTTTCCCCATGGGATCCCTCTATTTGACTACAGAGAAACTTCAAGAAGAATGGCTAGAGATGGCAAAGATGAAGGTGAAAACAACTGCTTCAGCTGAGTTAGAAAGAGAATATGTAAATAGCTGTGCAATGCCCCCATGATTTCTACAATTACAAGATGCAGAAAGAAGAGCAAGAATATAGTAACCATAGTTTCAATGCAGTTGGAGTTTGCTGCCCTGGGGTGACGGCAGAGAAGAGGGAGTGGGCATGAGGAATCCAATTCAACTTTTCATTGCTTGATTCATAAACATACATACCAGAACACTTTTCTTGGCCAAGTATTTATTAAAAATCCTCACCCTGTCTGCTTATAAACAATTGAGAAGTCAGACACTATGATATGCATAGCACTGTTCAAGAAATGACCTTCTCAGCTGACTTTATTATGAGCTATGAAAAGCACTAGCTAATAAAACACAAGGGCATTTAGTAGATTTCCAAGATTTTGTTTTCTAGGGTTTTCAGCCCCTTCATAAAGTCCCCCCCCCCAACACCAATGATCTGAATACAATTATGCCTCCCCTTGCCATTACAAAACCCCAAAGCAAAAGCTCCAGGAACACGGGCTCCAGTAAAGCCTGAGGGACAGAATTCAACTGAAATTCTGAGGGCAAGTTTTCCAGTTGCACCACTGGGCATCTCTACTGTGGTTTATTTGTTGCTCAATTATATACATGCAATTTCTTGCTGGTTTTCCCCTTGAGTATGTATTCTACAAAAGCTCATAAAGTTCTTAAAATTAGCTATACCTGTAATCTTATAATATTCCCCAGACTGTGAGTAAAATTGTACTTATTCACTTAAAATTAATATCCTTTTCTTGGTTCTCTGTGGAATTCTGACAAAACATTGAATTTAATGTTCACATACCTGGGTATTTTAATCCAACAATCATGGCTATCTATCGTCTAACTATGGCAAAGTGAGATTAGAATGCACCCTGCTGTGTACGGCCCGAACTTGTGAAATGAACCTTCACCATGGTCATTTTAGTGGGAGGAACAGAAAGAACCTCAGTGCTTAGAAAGGATCCAGAATAGGCAATGGGATAAAATGGAGCACACAGAAGGGGGATTGCTGATCTGAGAAACTCACTCATTTTGATTTGATCATGCTGTAAGGTTAATCACATATATTCATAAAGCTACTTCACAACTAATGACTAGACTCAGGCTCACAGGCAACTACACATTTATTATATCAAGCAGTGTGTGGGAATCAAGGTCCAAGATTGGCATTTATCAAAAGACTGAATTTTTAAAATCCATATCCTCGAACACTAGATTTCTTTATAGCTTTTGTGGGGGGAAAACCTTGCCTATATTTGTCATTGAATTGAGAAATAAATGTTCTTGGATACCTCAGATGGGTGGTTTTCATGAAACAGATATTTGGGATGCTGGGATCTGTCAATCTGTTGAATTCACCATTCAGAAAGTCTTATCCACTGTCTGGGGCTGACCCTTTCCATATTTAAAAGGCAGCTTTAGTTGGTACTTGAACACCTCTCTGGAGACCTGCACTGGGAAGTCCTGGATAACTTCTGAAAGCTACATGTCCCTGGGTCCAATTCCAGTTTACAGAATTATACTTGCCAGAAGGGATGGCCAGGTTGCTGCATGGTCGACAACTGTTGAGCAGAGTCTGAAACGAAGCTAGTAGGCAGCAGGTAACAAGCCTAGGTGAGCAGGGATTACCGCCCTCAGTTCTGACATCTTCTTCCACCCCAGCAGGCACTGCAGGAAGTGATCCTCTAAGTAAGAGGAAGGGGCCAGTGGAGAATGGGAAACAAAGGGTGTCTGACAGGCATCAGCAATCATCACACATAGGATGGAATCTATGGCTTTCTGGAAAGCTCTTTCCCTTTTCTTCTCGGGACTCTCCCGCCCCCTGCTGATAGAACCCAGCATTTCTTGCTTCTCTGCTTGATCTTTGTTACTATAGAGACAGAAGCCAGGAGAGAGAAGCAAAGATGTAAATACAGAGCTGGCTCTTCGATGTGGGGAAGAGAGAAAGGTCAGGAGGATGAGACCAACAAATGGAAGGGAAGAGGAAAAGAGGGAGTCCACGTAGGGCAGGGCCCACAGACACTTGGTAGCAGCATCTGCGCAAGGAATAAAAGATTAAAGCCAGGTATCTGGGAAAGGCAGAGGACTTGGGAGTTGTGACAGGAGACAGGAGTATGTGAGCTAGGGAAAGGCCAATCCATTGCAGGTAGGTGGGAACAATGCAGGGTTGACTCTGGCTTCTCTTTTACTTTTTTCCAGTTTTCAAAACTTCAACATCTATAGGTATAAATTAATTAATATGGCTTTGTAGGCTCCAGAAACCAAGCTGGCTTCCAGCCTGCATTGGTTAACCATAAGGAGGTGTAGGCTTTTGAGATGGTGATGGATAGGAAGACAAGGGACAAGAGGAAAAGAGGGATCAGCCATGTGAGGGCGACTTGGTTTGCCCAGATCCTGGAATACAGAATTGCAAAATTCTTATCTATAAGACAGGACAAAGGTCCAAATCAGGAGCAGAAGGAGGGGGAGCACGAGCAAGGAACTCAGGACCGCGAGGGGTACACCCACACACTGAGACAATGGGGATGATCTTT